>NC_051397.1:23523449-23528449 GCF_015228065.2 Penaeus monodon
CACGATAATCACATCGCGACCCAACATGAGAGTTTACATTTACGTGGCTGATAACATGCACACACTACATCCCATCACCCTGGTGATAATTTTTTGGTACAAAAGAATGAAGAAGGTTTGGCACCAATCCCTCTCACACATTTCGTACGGTGTTCATAGAGCCATTGCAATCATTTCCATCGTGGCAGGCTGATCCCATTAGAGGCACATCGAAGTCTATTGGTGAGGTTCCTAATGCCAAGACCCCCTTGGGTACATGCCAAGCAAAGCATTCCCGTTAAGGTGACTCGGCTGTCTGACTCCACCTCAAGACACTCGACCCAATTGCACTTCAAGGCTCCAGTATACACAAACAAGTATTCTGCTGAGCATCCAATCCTTTCCAATTTGATTTCAATGCCGAGCCATACATGACTGACCCATAATCTAATTTAGATCAAATGATAGCTTTATATATCATTAGCAAAGATTTTCTATGAGCTCATTCATTTTCAGCAAAGCACTTTAACAAATTGAATGTTTTTTTACATTTATTTTTAAACTGACGAATTTAGTCTTTCCAACTTAGTTAATGATCAAAAAGTAGGCCAGGAAATCTAGTAGAATTTTGAATAAGTATTGGGAGATTATCTAGGGTTAACCTGATGTTCAGCATCTTCCTATATGAAAAACTACCCAAATACTCTTCTGGAAAACTGAAAACTCCACTGGAGGCCCCAGTTATGAATCGCATAAGTGCCAACAGGATGCGATTTTCCAAGAATTCTGCATTACTGCTGGAATGCCATAATGCACAATCATCGATGTACAGTGAGCATTTAAAATTCTGAGGGGGAGCTGGTAAGATGGCACTTATCACACATAGAAATAATGCTGGTGACAAGACATTTCTTGTGGGACAAAAGTGACATTGTCAGAGAATAGTTTGACATCAAAGGTGCTGCTTCCAAATAATCCAAAAGGATAGTGTTCTGAGTAGGCCATATTGCCAAAATCATTTTTATTTCTATGTCTAAGAATACTTAAATAAAAACAATACTTTTTAGTAAATGCTTAAGGAATATGATCTAGAGTTTAATGCCCTTTTCGGAAACCGCACTGCTCATCAACTAGTACATTTCTGTTATAAAAAAATGCAATAGCCTACTGTTAACAATATGTTCCATGACCTTCCATAAGCAACTTATCAAAGTGATTGGGGAGTAAGAGATGGCGGATCTGGGATTTCCCCTCTTTTCAGAGTAGGAATGATGTGATAGAAATTATACGAATTTGGAAAAGTTTGACTTTTTCAAATTTTATCATGCACATCTAGCAACTTACTCATGGCATCATAATTAAGATCCTTTATCATCTCATCGAATTTCATTGGGCCCTGGGGATGTTCCCCTACAGGCTTCTTGTGGCAGTGTCTAGGTTGCAGCTCAGCCACTTCCTTGGTGGTCAGGAATGCAGGAGTGTAATTTTCTCTGCCGCTTGTATAAGAGACTGCCTGGCTCAAAGTAAATTGAAATTGGTATCTGCATGGATGATGCTTTTAACTTTGAAAAATGTTCTTTCCTTTTTTAATTTTATTGACAGTGGACTAAACCTGAGGTATTGGTATTTTATTAATTGTAGAGACAAAGCTCTGCCAGGAGTCTTCTAGCTTGTCTTATTGGTGTATGAGCCCTAGATCTTGCTAGTTTGTAATTGATTGTTTTGAAAAGCCTCTAGGCTCTACTGTATTCAAACAGCGTCTTTTGGCAGTTTGATGTCCACCATGGAACTCTGTGCTTGCGCTATCTATTGAAGTCTTAGGAACAGATATCACTGCTGCATCTAAGATAAAATTCTGAATATCGTTTACTTTATCATCAGTGGTTTCTCCAATAACTTCAAGCATTCTTGTTGTGTCGCATGATTATTCAATAAAAATATGGAGGTGATCGCTCCCAATGAGTCGTCACTGGTGTGCCACATGCACTTGGATACTATTGTTGAAAAAAACAAAGATATGTCAATAAAATCCAAAGTAATGTTAATGTCGTCAACCCGCGTCGGACTACCGTCTTTCAGAAGGAACAAATCATTAATTAACTGAACTACTTGCTCACCTTTACCATGGACCCGCTGTGAACCCCATATTTTATAATAAGCATTAAAATCACCTAATATTAATTTAGTTAATCACAGACTATCCTGATGGACACAGGGATATTCTTAAATTACCACATTATCAGGTGGACAATAAACTAAACACAAGGTCATACATACTGTTAATTTCTACTTTGCATGCAATAAACTCCAAAGTAGAATCATTCACCACTTCAGTGAAAGGGAGACTTTGGTCGATGTACATGACTGCACTGCCATCCCTTCATTGACGGTCCTTCCAACATAAATGGTAGGTCCTCACTGAAGCGACCTTGTCAAAAAAGAGGTGGGTTAAGTGCATTTCTATAATAATATTGTGAGCATAGATTGAGGCTAATACTTTAAGTTCATTTAATCTATCCCTTGACTTCGATATTTACAGTGTAAAATTGGTGATGCGAAGATTAGGTTTTATGTTTTAAAGAGCCTTGTCCACCTTTTGTGAGGTACCTCCTCTCTCTCTCTTCTTCTTGGGCCCCTTTTCGGTCAGATTTGGACACAGAAGCCTCTTTGTCCTATTTCTCCTTGCAAGGGAGATGAATGTCTTGGTTCTTCATGCTCTCGAGAATTTTACTATCTTCCATCGTCCTCAAAACCTTGTGAAAAATTAACTCCTTGGAAGCATTCGGGCCGACAGGAATACTTAGTTTAGCTCTGAGATCATGATAATGCACCAGCTTTAGTAAATCCTTAATTTGGGAATTTTTTTGTACTTTTATTAGGAGGCTTGCAATTTTCGGACAAAATCACTGTCCACTTGAATATCAAGGACATTTTTGATGATAAAGCAGTTCACGTTGAAAAGTGATTGATTTTAATTACACATTTAACATTTTCAGTTGGGACTTTGAAAGGAGGTCGTCTAGATCTGTCATTTATAAGGGTTTCATTGTTCAGAGTCGAGTTTGTCGTAGATCGGTCTTGGGTTGTCCCTCCTTGAGAAGAAGGTATCATCTGTCCTGGGTTTCAGACCAAGACTAAAACCTTAGCCCAAGGCTTTTCCCCAGTACCAAAGGGGAATCGAGTTATGTGTAGTAAAACACCTTACCGCCGTAATCGCCTCAGCGAATTAAGGTAATTCATTGCCCAATGCCTCAATCTCACAAGAGAGCTCTGGTACTCTCAGGAAACTTGGCTGAGAATAGGAAAGATTTCAGATCAGAGAAATAGTGCGACCAAAGGATGCGCCAGACTGACCCAGGGGTCAAAGCACACAAGGGTTGCCCTTCGGTAGAAGATTGCTAAAGTGTTTGGAGTGGGGTCCTGACTACGCCTATTCTGCTGCGTCCGGAAAAAGGTCATACAATGTCACACACGAGTGACTAAGATACCAGAAAATATTTTCGAAAACCAAGGAAAAGGGTAAACAGGTGAAACATGATATCGCAATTGGCTCATTGTTGACTTGGCTTAGGTTCCTAGTATTTATAGAAAGAGATAAAAAACACATTGAGTATGGCATCCCTGGCGCATCGATGATAATGTAGTTTTGTGTGTGTGTGTGTTGTGGATCGTGTGAGCATGTTAGTGTAGTGTTTGGTATGTCTTGTTATGGTGTAATAGTATTGTAAGTAGTTGTTAAGTATCAAATTACAATAACATGGCAAATCCATGGCGTAGTCAAATTAAAAAGGAAAAGAAGGCAAACCATTTAGCAAAAAACAGGTATGGACATGTCATTGGAAATTATAAAAGAAGTTTGATTTAACGAATTAAAAATGTTTAAGAAAATTTATGACAAATCCAGATATGTTCCAAATATAAAAAAAAAAGTGAAAAGCTTTATGAAAAGCAGGCTTAAACAAAGCAATGATTGACTTGACGATACCTTTATAAGTAATTTTACATCATTTGATTTAATAAAGGTTATTGAAGACTAAAGATTTGTTCCTTTTAGATTTACAATCTGCTCCGTTTATGAAATCAGGGAGCCTCGAATATGCATAATATCGTTTTTACAATACTGAGATGCTGACATACAGTTTGAATCATTTGATCTATTAGACACGAGTGATATGATGAAAGAATTATACAGCCTAACCATCCACGCTCACGAATCAGCATCAATATAGCTCGGTCCGTCGAATGCAGACATCATGCAGCACACACTACCATATAGGGTAACTATTGTGGTAGGTAATATCCTACAAGTCAAATAGAATGCTCAAAACACAAAACAAAAACACAACAACGATGCACATCGACACACAGATATATCACACGCAATACACAGCACACTATAGCAATATACTACTACAGCACATGCACGCACACCATCACATATATATATAAATTATATTATATGTATAATATATATATAATAATATATTTATATATTAATATATAGATATATATGATATATATATATATATATTATATATATATATATATATATATATTATATATTATATATATATATATATATATAATATATATATATATATAATATATATAATATAATATATATATATATATATATATATATATATTATATATATATATATATATATATATATATATATATATATATATATATATATATATACACTATGGTGTATACATAAGCCTATTTCTGTAAGCATTTTACCAATAGACCACATCGCTGTTTGCCACGTGGCAAGTTGAATTTAGTACCACCAACTCAGCGAGGACGTAGATGACGATTTTGTCTGACCTCGTCTGACCTGGTCGGGCGCTGGGCCTCTTTATTTCTTTTCCCTTCCTTCTTACCCAATAAATGTGTTAAGCCATTGGTTTTGTTATGTAAAAGTGCTAAGTGACAGCAAATGACACTATTCTTCTGACCTCACATTGCTTTACAGTGTGATTACGATATGTGGTTAACAAACATGAATATCGTTCAT
>NC_051397.1:23533449-23538449 GCF_015228065.2 Penaeus monodon
TGAAGTGTACCATCCCGGTTTGCTATGTATTGTTTACATCGCTCGGCCAAGCGCAAGGCTCGTCCTCGTCTGCAGTTCTTGAAACACTGCAATACCGTAGAGGGATATAGGTTCTGTTCGGTATCTACGATGGTTCCTGGTGATCCGATGGTCGCTATGGTCGTCGCCTGCCAGAATAGCGGATGTGGCGGAGGTTTCGCACTGAGGTGCAACAGTCAGTAGCGAGGAGAGTTACATCATCCTCAGAGGCTGAAATATAAGTGTACCACACCACCAAAAGGGCTAAGGAGGAGGATAATAATACGTTTGTCAATTACCTTACTAAGTTGCAAGAAAAATTAGAGCTTAATAAGAACAATGTATCACAAGACGGGTAACATGTCAAGCAAGTGAAGTGGTAATTACTTAGGATTTGTCAGGATTAGCGAGTTCAGTAGAGTACCATCGCATTGAAGAGAGAAACATTAATTGGTCAAGAATTCCATATCTTTGGGCTAAATATTTATACTTAGAGCACAAGGCAGCTGGGCCTGAACTTAATTCTAAGAGTGAGCGTATCGGGCACGTCATCCTGTGGGCGTAATTTTTCAGCGCGCCGGGCGCAGGATTCCTTCGTTTACGGTCAAGAGCCCGGCTTAAAACTAACTTGCGGTGATAATAACTATGTAAGCCTATATAAAACATGGTGTCTGTAGTGCATTACCATTATTTGCAACAGAAGTGACTACCATAGTTACATGTTACATATTCACCAAACCTTGAATCTAAAGAAGCATAAATTCCAGGATTACTGAGGACAAGGTATCGAACTTCGAGAGAACGTCATGAAACCTGTTTGGGTTCAGTTATAAATCATAGAGATGACACTAAGTAAAATTCATAATTCTAGAGTGAATTCCATGTAGAGTTAGCAGGTATGTGGGTTTGAGCTTAGAGCAGGTAATCGATATCTTAAAACTATGTGTGAATAAGTGACCAAGTATGGCAAGTATAAGTTAATCACAGGTGTTGTGAAGGACAGAACGATATACACACATTCATAGGAAGTAGTAACGAAGCACTTTCTAGTAGGGTACAGTATGCAAGTGAAAACAATGTTACAACGAAAATCGCAACAGTAAATATGAATAACATAATGGGGGAAACTAAATATATTAAAAATTGATAATTTGAACGGAATTAATTGTTCTGTGAGAAAATAAGATACACTAGACATAATATGAGGAAAAGATGAAGATAGACTTCGTTTGTTTGTTGTGTTGTAAAAATGATAGACAGCAAGACGTTTTGTAATATAGAGTGTTTAGTGTGTGCTCGCCGAGTGGTGTTTACTAGAATTTTAATGAAGGCAACTCGTATGTAAGGTGTGGGTGGGTATTGGGAGAATGATAGTTATTCTGGCGGTGTAGAATGAGAGGATACATCTTCAGCGACAACACTGCAGGTGAAGGCTATGAGAATAGGCTTGACACGACCTTCCTCCACATAATCTCAACGTAAATTATTTGGAAATCTACTTCGGCAGTTACCACATCCATTTCTACTCTTGGGAGATTTCAATGGTCGGCATCGCCTCTGGGGAGACACTTTGTGCAAGGGCCTTGGAGTCCTTGTTCTTAAGAGTAGATCCAGTTTTACTGAATAGTGAGACTCCCACACATTTTTCCAAATTCAAACTGGGACATTCTCCAATATAGACCTATCAATAGGCTCACCTGATTCACAGTTGAACTTTCACTTGGGAGGTCAAGGAAGACTTACATGGAAGCGACCACTTTCCAATACTTTTGGGGGAGGTGAATGGTATTCCCAGCCCGGAGTGCAGAGATGGCGACTTGAACGGGGGATTGGAAGTTTTTTAGATTAACTGCAGTATTGCAAGGATCTGTGAATGTTTTCCATTATGTTCAAAAATCCTGTTAACATTTCACATCACGAATTCCCCTTTCCCGCAGAAACACCCTTTTCCAAAAGTAGGGGGCCCAACCCACCGTAAAACCTCTGGAAACCATGGTGGCTGATAAAATCCCCCAAAAGCTCCAGAACAAAAAAAAACTGCATTAGGAAATTTGGGAAACAAAGCCCCGGCATTGTAACCTAAATAAAATTAAAAAAAGGGCCCCAAGCCAAGGCCAGGCAACGTGCAAAAGGGAAAGGCTAGACTTTGGAGACAGTTGTTCCTAAATTAACCCCGGGGAACCCCCCTTTAGCATGGTAGGGGAAACAAGGGGGTTTAAAATTGCGGGAAAGAGCACATCATGTCAAAAACCTGCTCTGAAAATTAGATGGCAAATCATCACAACAAAAAAAAAATTTGCAAATGAGCTAGGTAAATCCGGGGCAGGATCTCCTCGGGCATCTTAAACGGGCTTGATTTTTCCACTTTTTCGGGCTGAACGGGAACAACACTCTGTTTCAGTGGGACTCCCGCAAACTTCTATAAAAACCCTTGCCATTTTTCTCAAGGAGAGGACTCTGCTTTGGCAGCCCTCCCGAAAGGGACTTTGAAAGGGAGGGGGAAAAATATTCATCCCAGAAGCTCCCAGAATTTCCCGGGTTGGATTTTTTTCAATGGGAAATTTTATAGGGGGGGGCCAGTCCCCAATCCACAGGGAAAGAGATTTATAATCATTCCCTGCCCCTAATCTGGCAAAGAGGTTTTCCCCCACCGGGGGGAAATTACAAAACCGATTTCTCACACCGATCTTTCTGAAAAGCTGATAAAGAAAATGGTAAACTTCGGGTTTTGCCATGGCTTTTAAAAGAAAAAAAACGGGTTGATCCAAATCATTTTGGCTTTAAAAAATTGGGAGATCGCCCCACAGATGCAATTGGGGAGGGGGAAACTGCTATACAAAATTTCCCTTTTCGCACGGCAACGTCCCCATGATAGCACCCTCTTTGACCTTGAAAAGTTTAAAATGAATTATTTGGGAAGTAGGGGCTACTGATGAAGCTGTATGACTTGGTTTAAGAAGGGGAATTACCTACTTAAATACAAAGTTTCCCTTTTACAAACCCGGGAAGTTTAAAATTTTCAGGTGAAAAACAGTTTCTCTAACCTGGAAGATCAGCGGGAAAGGGGGGCCCCCACAAGGGGGAGTGTCTTAAGTTTTACCCTGTTTGCCTTTGCTATAAAGACATTGTAAAGTTGTTCCAAGGCTCTTTTAAAGGGGAAAAATTTGAAGATTTGAAATTTAAAATCAGGTTGTACAGTTGGAAAACATATCTTGGGTTTAAAATTTCCCCAAGAAAGGGACCAGGGCAAAAAACATTTCCAAAAAACGAGAAAGTTATACCCTTTCCCCCCCTCAAATTTAGGAAAAAAACCCACTCCCAATTTGGGCCCAAGATTGAAGTATTTAAAGTCAAAATTTTTTTGACCCAAGATTTACAGGGGTCCTTCACTTTAAAACATTTAAAAAAAGTGGGGCAAAAAAAGCACTTAGAAATTTTGTGGGGTTTTTTTCACATTTATTCATTTATCTTGGGGGGAAAAATGCACAACGTTTCCCTACGGAGCCCTTTTTTCGTAGTAATTTGGGACTACGGATGTAAGGTTTTTTCCCTCTGAAACTACCACTTTTTTCTTGGGGATGTTGGACTCAGTTCATAATGAAGCCCAGAATCTGTATGGGGTTTTCAGGTCTTAAACCTTGGGAATCCCTTTTATGCTGAGATGGAAAACCCCCTTTTTTCTTTAAGGGGGAAAAACTTTAAACCCTGATTTACTGCACGAAAATAAAAAAGGATTCCGGGATTCCTACATCCAGAATGGGGGGGTTTTCCAATTTCCCTTGGGGATAGCTGATCCAAATCTAGGAAAATGAGGAATGTAGTGGATGATTTGTTTTAAAAATCTCTCAAAGGGGTTCTGGCTTTTGGGAAATTTCCCCCCAATTTTCCCCACTTGGGGACAAATTTTCCAAGTCGAGCGGGTTTGGGTTGGGAAATTTTGGGAAAGGGGGAAAATCTGAAGCAGAAGTCAGAGAGAGTTTTCCCCTAAACTTTAATTTTTTAAATTTACCAAGGATAAAGATGAAAACATACACAGATGGTTCAAATTTAAAAAATGGTGGGGGTTTTGCAGCATTTGAGCAAAAGGGAAAAACTGAATCTGGCATCTTTCCCCTTTTTTCTCATTTTTTCTTCATTTGCAGAGTTACATGCCGCCCTTTGCAGCATTTTAAGATGACTAGAAATCTTCGTAGTGCCTTGCAAAGGGAATAGGAGGGAGGTTCAAGATTGGCTTGCACTGTGTCAACATGTAAAAAAATAACTCTATGTTGGGTGCCATAAAAATGCTGGTATCAGGGGGAAGGGGCGAGCTGACAGAAAAGGCCCAAAGGGAGCCCCATCAGGCCTTTTGATGCTCGTTTTCCTCTCCACCACCGGGGCCTGAAAAACCCCGCATCAGGGGGTTTTTCTTCGTGATAGGGTGGAGGGAAAAAATGGGGCATAACCCCTTTGAAAAAAAAACCCGCGAGAATTAGAGATGACCTTGCAGTTTGGGGGGAACCCGCATCCATCCCAAACCCAAAAAATAGAAGTTGTATTAACAAGACTAAGAAAAAGGGCACACAAGACCGACTCATGGTCGATATGGCTAAAAGTGAAGCACTTTGTGAGGGTGCCCCAAAAGGGGGTTAAGGTTGCACATGTAGTGGAAAGATGTGCAAAAAATTTTTCAAAACCAAAAAACGGGATGACTTGTCTCCCCATATACACTGAAAAAAAAAGTATTGGGGAGGATTGGGGACATGAAGATCTAATTGTTTTTCCCTTTGGGAGGCTAATATTTTCAATAATATTTAATTTTGATAAAAATTTATGGGAACAATTTTTTAAAAACTTAGAGCATAAATTTATGCTTTGATTTTTTTTAAAATTTTTTTTTGTAAAAATTTTTTTATTTAAGATTTTTTAAGGGTTTTTTTATTTTAATTTTTCTATCTAAAAAAGGTGTTCAAAAGCTAAAGACCTTACTGTTTATGCGGCAG
>NC_051397.1:23543449-23546679 GCF_015228065.2 Penaeus monodon
GGTTAGAGCATCGGACTCAAGACTGGCACGACGGCAATCTGATTTTCGAGGGTTCGGTTCCGGCCGGTGCGTTGGTTCCCTTGGGCAAGGGCCCGTCACCTCGATTGCCTACCTAGAAAAAAAAACGACATATCGCCTGAGCATGTGTCGTAGAAGTCACTGCCGGCAAAAACCCGCGGTTGATTAGGAAGGGCATTCAATCAGACAAGGGTTGCACGCCATAAAACCCTTCAGTGATGAATTGATAGAGGCCTATGTCCTGCATTGGAATGAATGGCTGTTTAAAAAAAAGAAATATATAACATATTTAAATAAAATATATATATATATAATAAAATGAATATATAAAATATATATATTTTTGAATATATAAAATATAATATATATTATATATATATTATATATATAATATACAATAATATACATATATATGAATAAAATGTATATATATACATATAATTATATATATATATATATATATATATATTATATATTATATATAAAATATATATATATATTGGTGGGGTGTGTGTGTGATGTGTGTGTGTTGTTGTGTGTGTGGGGTTGTGTGTGGTGTGTGTTGTGGTGTGTGTGTGTTGTGTGTGTGTGTGTGTGCGTGTGTACATATATAATAATATATATATATATATTTTATATATATATATATATTATATATATATATATTTTATATGTATATAATATATAATTTTTTTTTTTTTTTTTTTATGGTGGGTTCATTTTTGAGCCGCCGTGGTCACAGCATGATATTTAATTGTTTTTTTATTTTAGCGATGATCTTGGAGTGAGTACGTGGTGGGGTCCCGCATTTCCCTTTCCACGGAGATAGAATTTTCTTTTTTTTACCGGGGCTTGGGACCATCACTGATTGGGCTGGCTTGCCCCCCCCTTTGGCTAAAGAGCATCGGGGGGAAAGTTCCTTGCCCAAGGTATTTCATCGTACTAGGTTTCAATTTACCAAAAATTATGTAAATCAGTGCAAGTGAAAATACCAATCACCGATGCGAGTGCGGGGGTGATCCATGCACACCGCATCGAATGTAGTTCCTGGGGAAAGGGAAATTTTCACCTTGTTTGCCTATTTAGCCACTGGGGGGGGGAGCCAGCCCAAGCTTGCGGGGCTTGGCTGTGTGGATGACCACTTGCTTCAAACGGACAAGAGCGGACCCCGGGCAAAAAGGTTGTGGAGGGGCCCCAGGGCACAGTGAGAAACCTAAAACGGGGATTCAGGGCAACCGGGGCCAAAAAGGTCCTAATTTTTTTTTGGGGGGGGCCCTATTTTGTTTCTTTTGGTTTTTTTTTTTTTTTTTTTTGGGGGGGGTTTTTTTAATTTTTTTTTTAAGCAATGGACATACTTTTGTATGGTGTGTGGGGAAAGGCTGTGACAAACATAAATTATACAAGCATGTAGAATATAACAACAGAAAAATAGAAAACGGGCAACCCCCAACACACACACACACAAACACCACACACAAACACAATAAATAAATTATATATAATATAATATAATAATATATATATTAATTTATATCATCATCAATGACGGTATCTCTTTTTGAGCACCGTGGACCTCCCCACTATTTTCGCCACTAACTTGATTTGCGCTTTTTTTTTCCCATTGTCCTCGACAACCCGCAAATTTTTTGATGTGCGTCATTTGTCTTCTTTTTCCCTCTTCCTTTTTTTCCTATCCCACCCCTTCAGAATTTTTTTCTAATACATTACTCTTCACATGACCAATAACTTTTTTTTCCCTCCTGTTCAAGATGTCCAACAGCCGGGTTTTCAATTTATTTTTCTCAGCATTCATCATTTGTTTTTTTTCTGTCCAGTTAATACTAGTCTCGTCGAAAACCACATTTCAAAAAAATTTATCTTTTTCTTTCTATCTTTTTCGCACCAACACTAGAAAAAATGATGCAATTGGGAAAAATAAAGAGTTCAATAAACCCCAGCTTTGTCGTAAGGTAATGCTTCGGGCTTTTCCAGATTTTATTTAGAGCAATACGTTTTGGCAAAGGTAATTCTTTTTATCTCCGGTGAATCTCGCATGTAATGTTGAAAAAAGCTCAAGATAAGGGAACCCCTTTACATTTCCCAACCATTCCCTTGATTGTACCATGTTTTATCATTGTTTATTTCCTTTTTCTTTTAATCTTATGATCTTTGTTTTTTGGCATAAAGAAAAAGCCAATTTTCGCTGCTTCTTAACTTTATTAGTAGCTGTTGTAGTTTAGTGATTTTTGGAATCAAAAAAAATTTTCGCTACCCTTTGATTTTATATTTTGTATCCTCCAACATTACAGTCCTTTAAAATTTTTCCAGAGACCCCTCTAATTTTTGCAGAATATATGTTAAAGTGGGGCGAGACAAAACAACCCTGTCCACCCCCTTTTTTGACTTCGAAAATTCTGTTAAACCCCTAAGTGGTTTTTTACAGTTGCTTGTTTTTTGGTATACATGGCTTTTATTAGTTTGGGTGATGTGTTTTTTGGGAAAATTCAAAAGTTTTATGTTATTCCCAAAGGGTATCTGATCAAAAGTATCAAAAACTTTTAAGTAGCTGAAACACAGGTTTTAAAGGTTTTTTGATGTTCTCTGTTTTTTTCTATGACCCTTTTTGATTTTGATCTGGGGTTTGGTACCCTTTCCAGGGCAAAACCGTTGTTATCTGCAATTTCTTTCTCTTAACTTCAAAATTATTTTTCAGCAATAATTTTTATCAAAATTTTTTGCTGGACTTATTAAGGCAATTTTTGATTGTTGCTTGGGGGGTTCGTACTTTTTTTTGGATGGAGCAAAGCTGTTTTACCCCCGTCTCTGGCCATCTTCTTTCATTCCCCCTTTTGTACAAAGTTTTTGAAAAGTATTCAACACTTTTTGCCCCATTTTGATTAGTTCTGCTGTTATTTATCTATTCCCCGGGGTCTTTTTTTCTTTAATTTTTTTTATGGCTTTTTAACTTTTGTCAGCATGCGGTGGTTCATCTTTGTGTTTATTTAGTTTTAATTTAATTGTTGGGTCTTTTTCTTTTTTTTATAGGTTTTGAACAAATGATTCATCTACTTTATTCTTTTTCCCCTAAAAAACGGGCATCTCAGTTTATAGTGTCCATTTTGGGTTTAAAAATTTTTGTGTGAGTTTCGTACCCTTGGGAGAGTTTTTTGTTGTCTTTTGATAGAACAGTTTTTAATTTTCTGGCAATGTTT
>NC_051397.1:23551779-23554279 GCF_015228065.2 Penaeus monodon
CGCATCAACAGCTAAGGTCATTAGCGTTGAACACCTTGTTAGATAGAAATATTAAAATATTTAAAACTTAAAAATCTATCAATAAATATCTTACAAATAATAATATATTAAAAATCAAAGAATAAATATTATGCTCTAAGTGTATAAAATTATTGCATAAATATTATGCATAATTAAATATTATTGAAAATATTAGCCTCCCTAAGGAAACTAATTAGATCTTCTATGTCACAATCCTCTCCAATACATTTTTCAGTGTATATGGGGGAGACAAGTACATACGTCTTTGGTTTGAGAATGTTGCACATCTTTCCACTACATGTGCAACCGTTAATGGCTCTTGGCATCTCTCACAAAGTGCTTCACTTTTAGCCATCATCGATCCATGAGTCAGTCTTGTGTGCCCGATTCTTAGTCTTGTTAATACAACTTCTACTTTTCGGTTGGGATGGATGCTGGTCACCTAACTGTCAAGGTCATCTCTAATCTCTCGCAGTTTGTTTCTAGAGGTATGCCTCCATTGTTCCCTCCATCTATCACGAAGACAACTCCTGATGCTGGGTTTCAGTCGGTGTGTGGGAGAGGAAAACGAGCATCACAAGGCTGAGTGGCGGCTGCCTTGGCCTTCTGATCAGCTCGCTCATTCCCACTGATACCAGCATGTACTGGCACCCAACATAGAGTTATCTTTTTACATGTTGACATCAGTGCAAGCCAATCTTGAACCTCCCTCACTATTGCTTGCAAGGCACTACGAGAGATTTCTAGTCATCTTAACTGCTGCAAGGACGGCATGTAACTCTGCAGTGAAGAAAGAATGAGAAGAAAGAGAAAGACTGCCAGATGCAGTCTTCCTTCTGCTCACTGCTGCAAAGCCCACACCATTTTCAGACTTTGAACCATCTGTGTATGTTGCATCTGATCCTTGGTACTTAAAATTATGTTGAGGAAATAGAGATTTCCTCAACATAATTTTGACTTCTGATTTCTGACTTCTGCTTCAGATCTCTCCCCTTTCCCAATTCCAACCAAATCCAGCAGTTTGCACCCCAAGATAAATGAGATAAATGTGAAAGAACCTACAAAATACTAAGTGCTTTTGTAGCCTTCACTTTTAACTGTTTAATGTGAGGCACCCATGTAAGTCTTGGGTCAAAAATTAGACTTAAGTACTTCACCTCTTGGACATATTGCAGTGGGTTTTCTCCTAAATAGAGGGAAGGATATAACTTTCCTCGTTTGTGGAAATGTTTAGCCATGGTCTTGCTTGGAGGAAATTTGAACCCATGATATGTTGCCAACTGTACAACCTGATTTATTGCAGTCTGCATGTGTCCTTGAGACAGCACTTGGAACAACATTTACGATGTCATTTATAGCAATGGCAAACAGGGTCACACTTAAGACACTCTCTTGTGGGACCCCTTCCAGCTGATCTTTCAGGTTAGAGAAACTGTTTCTCACCTGAACTCTAAACTTCCTGTTAGTAAGGAAGCTTTGTATGAAGGTAGGTAATTCTCCTCTTAAACCAATGTCATACAGCTTCATCAGTATGCCATACTTCCAAGTAATATAAAGGCTTTTCAAGGTCAAAGAGGACTGCTATCATGTGACGTTGCCGTGCGAAGGAATTCTGTATAGCAGTTTCCATCCTCACAAGTGCATCTGTGGTCGATCTCAATTTTCTAAAGCCATACTGATTTGGAGTCAACACGTTTTTTTTCTAACAGCCATGTCAACCTGAAGTTTACCATTTTCTTCATCAGCTTGCAGATGCATCTGGTGTGAGAAATTGGTCTGTAATTCCCTGGTGTGGAAGCATCTTTGCCAGATTTAGGAACAGGAATGATTATAGTCTCTTTCCATGTGGATGGCACTGTGCCCTCCCTATAGATCCTATTGAATAAATCCAACAGGAACTTCTGGGAGCTCTCTGGTAAGTGAATATTGTCACTCCCTGTCACAGTCTTACGGCAGAGCTGCAAAGCAGAGTCCATCTCCTTGAGAAAAATGGCAAGTTGTATAGAAGTTCTGCTGCAGTCCTACTGAACACTGAGTGTTGTTCCTGTTCAGCCCGAAGAGTGGAGAATCAAGCAGTTTAAGATGCTCCAGAGGAGATCTCTGCCATGGATTTACCTAGCTCATTTGCAACATATTTTTTGTCTGTGATGATTATGCCATCTATCTTCAGAGCAGGTTGTGACATAGATGTGCTCTTTCCAGCAATCTTACGCACCTTGTCCCATACCCATGCTAAGGGGGTTCCAGGGTTAATTGAGGAGACATACTGTCTCCACGACGTCTAGCCTCCTTTAGCACGCGCCTGGCCTTGGCTTGGGTCTTTTTGTAATTGATCAAGGTTACAATGCCGGGGCGTCGTTTCAATTGCCCTAATGCAGCTTTTCTTGTTCTGACAGCTTGTTGGCATTCATCAGACCACCATGGTACCAGAGGTTGACGTTGCTGCCCACTACTTTTAGGAATGGATGTTTCTGCTGCA
>NC_051397.1:23559279-23599317 GCF_015228065.2 Penaeus monodon
CAGCCATGTGGTCTACTGGTAAAATGGCTTACAGAAATAGGTTTATGTATACGACATATTGCTCGGCCACTTACTCGAGCCCTGCCCTCTAGGCGCCTTAGATTGGCCTCAAGGGGTGACCTAAGTCCTGGTTCGCTGCTCATCTCCTTCTTGCATGCATTGTCCTTGGTGCATCTTCATGGCTGCTTGTCCCTGCCATCCTCTTCCTCCTGGCCCTTGGTATAATCTATTCGTCCTCGACGTCCACACGTCCTCTAAGGTCTCGCACAGGTCCTCCTTGACTTTGGATTGATCTAGACTTCCTCATAGTCCTTGTCCAGGCCCAACTTGGTGGTGTCCTCGTCCACACGTCCTCACAGATCTCGTCCAGGTCCTTCTCAGCTGCATGCTCATCCACATGTGCTCGTAATCTTCGTCTAGATCTATGGGTGTTCGGGCAGGTGGCGTCCTCTTCGGCATCTCATGGCGGCTGATACCTGCACTGACGAGCTCCTCGGGTTGACTGGATCTGTGGGCGTCCAGGCACGCGGCGTCCTGGGGTGACTGGTACCTGCGCTGGCAAGTTCCTGGTCCTTAGCTGGATTACGGACGTCCCGACAGCACGCCCCTCCACTACATCATGGGCGGCTTAATACCTGCTCTGACAAACAACCTGGTCTGCAGGCTTCTGGCGATTTTCTGATGACATCTTTCCCAAAGCATCCTAAGCTGACCGTTTCTGCAGCAGGTCCTCCTTTGTGCCGTGTCGGTTATTGTCGGTAAACCAGATTATACACATAAGGGCCAGATTGTAAGAGGAAAAGAAAGGCAACAGAGAAGAGGGGGTGTTAAGTACCACTAGCCGATTTTTTATATAAATTTGCAGTTTTTAATGTTCGTTTTTAATTTATTTCGTTTTTTTTCTCTGATAGATATGAGAGTAGATAAGGGAAACGACCAACAGCAATCAGCAAGGATTTAGTCGAACCAGTTGTCATCACACAGAAAGGAAATAAATGTAACATCATGTACGAGTCACTCATCACGACTGACAAAATCGCGGGCTAAAGAGATACATCATACTTCTTTACACTGGCAACTACGACAGCAACAAACCCTATTAATGAAAAGGTTTCAGTGTCTTTTGTTCTGCAGGGATGAGTGAGTAAGGTGTGCGTGTGCATGTGTGTGTGTGTGAGCGGACCATTGAGCGTGAATGGTAAGAAAGTGAAAGTGACTTCACTGAGAATGAATCACAAACATGAAGATGAATGTTCAATATTACAGAACTGAGATAAATTAGCAATGCTATTTATACAAAATTATTTCAACTACCACACTGAATTCAACATTTAATAATATGTGATAGAATGTACGCATTAATGAATGGTGACACAAAAAAAACATTTGCAAGCTTTCTAACAAGCGAATCTTCTCGGAGTCAGAAATTCTGAACTGCCGAGGTAGCCATGTCTAGCTATGCACGTCACACTTTATCGATGGGGGGATTCTGTACCCAAAATGCCATGCAAAGTAGCAAACGAGCCAGGAAAATCTGTGAATAACCTGCTCTCTTCTGCATATCTGTGATGGGCGCTTGTGATATCCCCCACGGGTATTTACGAATTACATGATTCTAGCTTAAACCCTTGTCCTAAATTAATAAACGGACGTAACTGCGGGTCACACCGACTCAAAAGTTGCCCGATATAACCCCAGGTTATATCGGGTATCCTTGTGCGCTATGATATGGGGGAAGATCCTATGCTATACTCGAAATGATAGATAAATTTATATAAAATCGCATTACAAGATCCGTTCTAATACCGATAGAATGTGTCACCAATGAGCAATGTAACGGTGCTACAATTAATCCCCAAGATGTCAACAAAGCAACAATAAAATTACGAGAAAACGAGCGGTCCTCTCTTGGCATTCCGCGTCCTGACCGACCGGAAGAGGAAGTGAAGCCAGGTCAAGACTGGAAAAACAAGCGGTGATCTATTGTTCCTTTCCACGTCCCAACCAACCGTAAGGGAAATAGAAAGTATGGTCAGGTCAAGACGGGAAAACACGAGAGGAGAAAATTATATGATTGGTATTCCTGATAAAGATAAAATCACGAACGCATTAAATTTGTTGCAGTTGAAACAATACAGATCTCTAATAACTGGGAAAAATTAATTAATTACTTAACTAATGAACGATATTCATGTTTGTTAACCACATATAGTGATCACACTGTAAAGCAATCTGAGGTCAGAAGAATAGTGTCATTTGCTGTCACTTTGCACTTTTACCCAACAAAACCAACGGCAAACAGCGATGTGGTCTATTGGTAAAATGGCTTACAGAAATAGGCTTATGCATACACCATAGTGTATGTATATATATATATATATATATATATATATATATATATATATATAAAATATATATATATAACATATATATGTATATATATATATATTATATATATATATATATATATATATTATATATATATATATTATATTAATATATATATATCTTGTGAGTGTGTGTGCGTGCATGTGCGTGTGCGTGTGCGTGCGTGCGTGTGTGTGTGTGTGTGTTTGTGTGTGTGTGTGTGTGTGTGTGTGTGTGTGTGTGTGTTTGAACATGTCTCTGTGCTGTGGGCAGGTCACCTAGCCCACAGTCATGTTAGCCCCTGCCATGGCTAGTGTTGCCATATAACGATATTACTGCAATATTCGAGGACCGAGCCTAATGAACTAGATATCTGAAGCAGATGGCAAATAAGAACAAAGCATAATCTTCATCCTATCCAATACCCGTTTAATAAATCAAATGATTAAACTGTTGTCAGTATACATCAGTATATTGTAAAACGAAATTAATTATTGCATGGCCCTTGGTGTCCGTGATTTTCATAAAACGGGAGCGAATTTGTAATGCTTCAAATAGGAACAAACTATTAGATAGTCTTTATATAACACTTTTCTTAAACTTCAACTGTGGTAAAATATAAACTTCAATGAAAATGTATTCTCTGTCAGTGCCATCCCTTGTTTTTTAATGCACTGCTTTTTACTTTTTTCTTCTCTTTTTTTATATTTGGACTACGCCACTGGATGTTGCCACTGGATATCATTACATTTTTTTATACAGTTAATCCAACTTACTTTTTACTAATTACTTTTTAATAATTATGTACAATGACTATGTACATAACAGTGTTATTGCTAAATGGTTTGCCTCGATGTTCCACAACACATAACATTATATCCGATGACGCCAGGGATGCCATACTCAATGTGTTTTATTTACTCTTTCTATAAACAAATGGCTCTACAAGTACTAGGTAACCAATGAGCCAATTGCGAATAATTACATGTTTCACCTGTTTACCCTTTTCCTTGGTTTTCGAAAATATTTTCTGGTATCTTAGTCACTCGTGTGTGACATTGTATGACCTTTTTCCGGACGCAGCAGAATAAGCGTAGTCAGGACCCCACTCCAAACACTTTAGCAATCTTCTACCGAAGGGCAACCCTTGTGTGCTTTGACCCCTGGGTCAGTCTGGCGCATCCTTTGGTCGCACTATTTCTCTGATCTGAAATCTTTCCTATTCTTTGCCAACTTTCCTGAGAGTACCAGAGCTCTCTTGTGAGATTGAGGCGTTGGGCAATGAATTACCTTAATTCGCTGAGGCGATTACGGCGGTAAGGTGTTTTACTACCACATAACTCGATTCCCCTTTGGTACTGGGGAAAAGCCCTTTGGGGTAAGGTTTTAGTCTTGGTTTGAAACCCAGGACAGATTATACCTTCTCCTCAAGGAGGGACACAACCCAAGACCGATCTACGACAAACTCGACTCTGAACAATGAAACCCTTATAAATGACAGATCTAGACGACCTCCTTTCAAAGTCCCAACTGAAAATGCAAAAGTCGCAAATGTTAAATGTGTAATTAAAATCAATCACGTTTCAACGTGAACTGCTTTATCATAAAAAATGTCCTTGATATTCAAGTGGACAGTGATTTTGTCCGAAAATTGCAAGATGGAAGCCCTTAATAAAAGTACAAAAAAATTTCCCCAAAATAAGGATTTACTAAAGCGGGTGCATTATCATGATCTCAGAGCTAAACTAAGTTTTCCTGTCGGCCCGAATGCTTCCAAGGATTTAAATTTTTTCACAAGGTTTTGAGGACGATGGAAGATAGTAAAATTCTCGAGAGCATGAAGAACCAAGACATTCATCCCCCTTGCAAGGAAAATAGGACAAAGAGGCTTCTGTGCCCCAAATCTGACCGAAAAGGGGCCCAGAGAAGAGAGAGAGAGGAGGTACCTCAAAAAAGGGTGGACAAGGCTTTTTAAAAAACATAAAACCTAATCTTCGCATCACCAATTTTACACTGTAAATATCGAAGTCAAGCGATAGATTAAATGAATCTATGCTCACAATATTATTATAGAAATGCACTTAACCCACCTCTTTTTTGACAAGGTCGTTTCAGTGAGGACCTCCCATTTATGTTGGAGGGACCGTGAGTGGAAAGGGGATGGCAGTGCAGTCAATCATGTACATCGACCAAAGTCTCCCTTTCACTGAAGTGGTGAAGGATTCTACTTTGGAGTTTGTTGCATGCAAAGTAGAAATTAACAGTATGTATGACCTTGTGTTTAGTTTATTGTCCACCTGATAATGTGGTAATTTAAGAATTCCCTGTGTCCATCAGGATAGTCTGTGTTAAATAAATTAATATTAGGTGATTTTAATGCTTATTATAAATATGGGGTCACAGCGGGCCATGGTAAGGTGAGCAAGTAGTTCAGTTAATTAAGATTTGTTTCCTTTTGAAAGATGGTAGTCCGACCCGGGTTGACGATATTAATATTACTTTGGATTTTATTGACATATCTTTGGTTTTTTCAACAATAGTACCCAAGTGCATGTGGCACACCATTAACGACTCATTGGGAGCGATCACCTCCATATTTTTATTGAATAATCATGCGACACAACAAGAATGCTTGAAGTTATTGGAGAAGCCATTGATGATAAAGTAAACGATATTCAGAATTTTATCTTAGATGCAGCAATGATATCTGTTCCTAAGACTTCAGTAGATAGCGCAAGCACAGAGTTCCATTGTGGACATCAAACTGCCAAATAAGACAAGTTTAGAAACTCCGGGCAGAGCTTTGTCTCTACAATTCATAAAATACCAATACCTCAGGTTTAGTCCACTGTCAATAAAATTAAAAAAGGAAAAAACATTTTTCAAAGTTAAAAGCATCATCCATGCAGATACCAATTTCAATTTACTTTGAGCCAGGCAGTCTCATATACAAGCGGCAGAGAAAATTACACTCCTACATTCCTGACCACCAAGGAAGTGGCTGAGCTGCAACTTATACACTGCCACAAGAAGCCGGTAGGGGAACATCCCCAGGCCCCAATGAAATTCGATGAGATGATAAAGGATCTTAATCATGATGCCATGAGTAAGTTACTAGATGTGCATGATGAAATTTGAAAAAGTCAAACTTTTCCAAATTCGTATAATTTCTATCACATCATTCCTACACTGAAAGGAGGGAAATCCCAGATCCGCCATCTCTTACTGCCCAATCGCTTTGATAAGTTGCTTATAGAAGGTCATGGAACATATTGTTAACAGTAGGCTATTGCATTTTTTTATAACAGAAATGTACTAGTTGATGAGCAGTGCGGTTTCCGAAAAGGGCATTAAACTCTAGATCATATTCCTTAAGCATTTACTAAAAGTATTTTTTTTTTTAAGTATTCTTAGACATAGAAAAAAATGATTTGGCAATATGGCCTACTCAGAAAAACTATCCTTTTGGATTATTTGAAGCAGCACCTTTGATGTCAAACTATTCTCTGACATGTTACTTTTGTCCCACAAGAAATGTTTGTCACCAGCTTTTTCTATGTGTGATAAGTGCCATCTTACCAGCTCCCCCTCAGAATTTTAAATGCTCATTGTACATCGATGATTGTGCATTATGGCACTCCAGCAGTAATGCAGAATTCTTGGAAAATCGCATCCTGTTGGCACTTATGCGATTCAAAAACGGGGGCCTCTAGTGGAGTTTTCAGTTTTCCAGAAGAGTATTTGGGTAGTTTTTCATATAGGAAGATGCTGAACATCAGGTTAACCCTAGATAATCTCCCAATACTTATTCAAAATTCTACTAGATTTCCTGGCCTACTTTTTGATCATTAACTAAATTGGAAAGACTAAATTGGTCAGTTTAAAAATAAATGTAAAAAAACATTCAATTTGTTAAAGTGCTTTGCTGAAAATAAATGAGATCATAGAAAATCTTTGGTAATGATATATAAAGCTATCATTTGGTCTAAATTAGATTATGGGTCAGTCATGTATGGCTCGGCATTGAAATCAAATTGGAAAGGATTGGATGCTTAGCAGAATACTCGTTTGTTTATACTGGAGCCTTGAAGTGCAATTGGATCGAGTGTCTTGAGGTGGAGTCAGACAGCCGAGTCACCTTAACGGGAATGCTTTGTTTCGGCATTAGCGCCCGGGGGGTCGTGGCATTAGGAACCTCACCAATAGACTCTGCGATGTCGCCTCCCTAATGGGAGCAGCCTTGCCACGGTGGGGAGGAATTGAGGTTCCAATGATCTGATGAGCCGGACCAAAGGGCGTATGAGAGGGGATGGTGCACCCACCCCTAGTTCATTGTACCAGGGAGAATTTATCACATCCAGTGGTGAGGGAGGTTCAAGATTGGCTTGCATTGATTTCAGCACGTAAAAAGATAACTCTCTGTTGGGTGCCAGCGTATGTTGATATCAGTGGGAAACCCAACTTGTAACAGAGCATCAGGAAGTGTCTTTGCGATAAATGGAGGAAACAATGCAGGCATACCTCTAGAACAATCTGCAAGAGGTTTATAAAATTTTTAAATGTATAATTTAACCCACCCCACACACACACACACAACACCCCCACACACCACACCAACGCACCCCACACACACACACACACACACACGCATAAATTTTTTATATTTAATATAATATTATTATATATATATATATATAAAAATATATATAATAACATATATAATATATATGCATATATATGCATATATCAAAATTATGCAATTATATATACATATAAACATTTAACACACCCCTTCCACACCCCCACACACCCCACACCACAAAAACCACACATAATTATATATATATTATATATAATATATATTATTATAATATAATATTTATATATTATATACTACAGTATATCTATACATACACATTTAATAAAATACATGTACATATTTTAACAGCTCTATTGTTATAAATATAATCATACAAATTTAAGGTATATATCACACACCCCACACACGCACGCACACACACACACACACACACACCCCACACAACTATAATTTTAAAATATATTAATATATATTATATATATATAAATTTTGTGTTGGTTGTGTGTGTGTGTGTGTGTGTGTTGTGTGTGTGTGTGTGTGCGCGTTTGCGGGTGCTTGTGGTGTATGTTCTTGGTGTGTCTGTTGGTGTGTTATTAAATCCCTATAATCACACACACACACATATTTGTGTGTGTGTGTGTGTGTATTATTTATCTATAACTACACAACAACAAATATTTGTGGTGTGCGTGTGTGTATGTTGGTGTGTTATTATTTTTATTTAAACTTTTAAAATGGGTGAGGGGGAAGTAAATAAAAATTTTTAGCCCTTTTTTCTCTTAAAAGGGGGGCGAACCCCACTCCCTTAGAAAAAGGGCCTTTTTAATATTATCCATTTTTCTCCATCCCCCGCTTATGTAATAAACAGAAATCAAAAAAAAACAGTTTTTATCTTATTGATATAAACTCCGGGCCGTGTATGTCTTCCAACAACCTTTACATTTTTTTCTTCCGACAGAGCCGTCGAAAAGCTAAATGGGAAAAAACGGGTGAGGGATTTTATTAAAATTTCAATGTATTGGCGATTCATCTCCTGTGAGTAAGAGTAAGGGGGGGAAGAATGGGCAGAAAGAGCGAGGCATCTGACATAATTCTGGCCCTAATATTGGTGGTTTTCTTATTTTACTGTGTCATGTTTTAAGGAAAAAGGGGATAGGTTCTATATTTCAAAGGGTTTGTCTTGGTTCTAAGAAAATTTGATATACAATAACCAAGCTGTCGTTCTATGTAAAATCTTTGTATAAACATTTTTAGTATGCTGTTAAAATTGTAAAAAGGGGTAAACAGTTTATCTACTTTTAAACCCCAAAAACTTGTCATGATCATTTAAATTTCCCCTAACTTTTAAAATTTCATATTATTAATTTTTTTTACCTTTCCCTTTTAGTCTTCAGAAATTTTTTTCTTTTTTACCTTCTCATCAAATTTCCATGTCCTTGTTTTTTTCTTACTATTATCAGCATCACTGTTAAAACCCTCATCATTTGAAAGAAAAATAGTGTTTTACCTTGGTTTTTGTCGAATGATCCTTATTGCCCTTAGACGAATGAAAATACACGAAAGAATAATAGATAAAAAAAGTTTTGCAAAAAACTTTAATAAATACAGAAGAGCTTTTATATTTTTAAAAAAATCTATGGGTTTTTAATTTATTATTTTACCGAATTCTTTATACAATTTTAAAAACAGACTCCAAGCAAATTACGCTTAGCAATGAAAAAACCCAAGCATATGACATAAGAAACAATAAAAGTAGGTTAGACTTTTAAAATAAAATTTTTGTGTGGTGCGTGGGGGTGCGTGGTGTGTGTGGGTGTGTTTGTTGTGTTTTTGTGTATGTATTATGTAAATAATATAAATATATTATATATATAAATATTAATATAATTTTAAAATTATATAAACTTTATATAATAGCATATTTATGTTTATCCTTTTTAACATATTATATATTATATATAATAATATTATATATATATATTATATTTATTCACACACACACACCAACACACACAAACGCACGCACACCAAAACACACACACGCCGCCCCCCACACACCCTACCCACACACAAACCACACAACCACACACACAACACACACACACACAACACAACACCACACATATTTTAAAATATATAATATTAATATATAATATATATATATATACTATATATAATTTATATTATATATATATATTATTTATATATAAATATATATATATATATATATATATATATAACAAAAACAAAGCACTGTAGTGCCCAAAAAGATAAAAAGGAAAACAGCCACAGTAGAAAAGAAAGAAATTTTCTATTGGCTTTTTTTCCCCTTTTCCTATATATATATATATAAAATATATATAATATATTATAATAATATAATATATATATATAAATATATATTAATATATATATATACACACACACAGTATATAATACATTAAATTATATAAAAATATATATATAAATAGTTAATATAATATATATAATATAATATTATAAAAAAATATTATATATATATAAAATATATATAATATATATTATATATATATTTATATATATTTTATATACATTATACATATATTACATATATTTACATATAATATAATAGTATATATCGATATGAAAAATTATTACTTATATGTGGCGTGGGTTTTTATTGTGTTTTTTTAAATGTGTGTGTTTTGTGTGTGTTGTGAAAGCAAAAATATATGGGTGTTTCCCCATCGAAAAATTTTTTGTTGGCTTTACTCTGGGGGACAAAATTCTCAAAAGAGGAATCCCGTTCGCATAATAAAAAAGCCATCCGGTGCGTTACACGGTGCTATTTTTCCAAGGGAAAAAGTCGATATAAATGCCGTCCTGCGACGCTCGGAACCCGCCCCCCAAAAAAAACCCCCGCCCACCCCATTTCCGGTCCCCGGAAAAAGGGGAAAATAATGAATAAACTAAATCGCCATGAAATTTTATATAAAATATATATAATAATATATATATAATAATATTTATTATATATTTTGTATGTATATATAGTATTTAATAATTTGTATTATATATGTTATATATTGTATTATTATGATATTAAAATGTATAAAATTATTATATTATATAGTATAATATTAATATTATATATATATATATTGTATATAATACATATATATTTTATATATATAATATATATATATAAAATTTTGTGGTTTGGGTGTTGTGTGTTGTTGTGTGGGGTTTGTGTTTTTTGGGTGTGTGTGTGCGGTGTGGTGTATGCATATATAAAAATTATATAATTATATATATTTATTAAAATTAAATATTATATATAAGGGGTTAAACCAATTCATTGGCTTGCGGGGGTTTGAAGGTATTCGGCTTTCACTCTTTTTTTTCTGAGAGTTGCACAGCATAAAACACGAGAATGTCTAGTATGGGTAAGGCGTAGGGGGTCGCAGCCATTTGCCGGGGGGGAAGGGGGGAGCTACCTTCCCCGCGCTGGTCGCTGGAAACGAACTCCTGGTCAAACGGGTCAATAAAAAATGTACCTCCGCCATCGCTAAGGGGGGGTTCTTATTTGGGCTTTGGATCCGCGGGAAACCAGCCACTGGTAACAAAATAAAATTACCCACATCATTATGTTTGGGGATAATTCTATTTCTGTTAGGGGAAAAAAAGGTAAAAACCCAATCCCAGTCCCAAATACCCTGCAACCCAAATAAAATTTGGGTTCTATACCCTTTATTTGGTGGCAGGGGTGGGTACAAACCACACCTCCGAAGAGACGGGTCCTCAAACAGTCCCAAAAATGGTGCCTCAAACCAGTCTCCAAAGAGACGGGTTCCTCAACCATCCTTTTTAGGGGGGTTGTATCCCCCTCCCACCAATTAAGGGGTATAAAAACCCACACACACACAACCACACACACCCCACACACACACACATATATATATTATATATATAATTAATATATATTATATTATATTATAAACACACACACAAAAATATATAATATATATATATTAATAATATATAATATATATATATATGTCAAAAATACGTAGAAAGAGGGATGTCATTTCACACCTCCATCCAAACAGCCCCCTTCTTTTGGGGCGGACGCAGATGCCCCCGGCTTTCTCTTTTCGCACGGGAACAAACCCCGCCCTCAAGGGAACCACCGCATAGAAAGGGCTCGTCCGTAAAGGCAGAGAGAGAGACACGGCAGACAGGCCAAGCACCCCAGGGTCCAGCTCCACCACCCCGTCCTCCACCCCGGGGCGGGGTCTCTTTTGGGGGGGCTCATATCTTCTTCAAGAACAAACCCCGCAAGCTAAGCCTCTTTTCACGACCCACCCCTCCTCGTCTCGTCCATCTGTACGCGGTGTCCCAATCTCTCGTGTATCAATTCGGGGGGCTTGCGTTGGCCCCCGCTTACACTGGGGACAGCGGTGCCCCCAACTCACTGTCGTTTACATCTGTGGCTTGCGGTGGTCATCCTTACATCTGTGGCTTGCGTGGCCCTCACGTTAATATATATAAATGTTGTTGATGTATGTTGTATGTATGTGTGTGTGTGTGTGGTTGTGTGTGTGTGTGTGTGTGTGTGTGTGGGTGTGGGTGTTGGTGTTTGTGTGTGGTGTGGTGGTGTTTTGTGTGTTGTGTTGTGTGTTGTTGGGTGTGTGTGTGGGTGTGTGGTGAGCGTGGGGGGGTTTTTATGTGCTTAATAATATTTAAAATTTTAATATAATATATATATATATATATAATATTATATATACATATATATATACTCACTTCTACGATGTATCCCAAATACAAATACATTTTTTATATTAATATATTTATATTTATAATATATATATTATAACCAAGTATATTTAATATAATATTATATATAATATAATATTATATTATTGTGTGTTTTTGGTGTGTGTTGTGTGTGGTATGTAGTATGTATGTTTTTATTTTAAAATATATATATATAATATATATATATTATATATTTATATCACATATAATATTATATATATATATAATCATACATCATTCAACTACATACATACACACACACACACACCCCCACAACACACACACACACTCACACCCACTCACACACACCCACACATATATATATTAATATATATATATTAAAATTATATTTTGTTATATATAAACGTATATATAAATTAATATATATATTATTATATAATATATATATATATATATATATTAAAATATTATTAAATATATATGTCTATCTACCTACCTCCCTTTTTTTTTTCTATTTGTTACCCTTTCCCCTATTCATTTTTTTTACATTTACACATAGAGCCTAATCTCTTTCTTTTAGTCTTCCAACAAAGCAGGCATTTCATTAAAATATGAAAGCCAACATTGCCCCCGACTTTTTCATATTTAGTTCGGCATTTCCCTTTTAATGATCGCGTATTTTGAATTCTTATACAAGTCTCCATAGAAGAAACTGGAGGAAAATGAATGGGCTACAAGGGGAAAAAGCACTTACCATAATTTCCTTGACCTTTTCTTAAAATTTTTTTGGATCGAGCTTTAAACCCCTAATATTCTACATGAATGACAATATTCAAACCCCATGCGCGATGAATATTTACTTCTGGTAAAAGCTTCCGAAAAAAAAAAGAGGCTCTTTTTCTGCATACCAATGTTTACGACCCATTGAACAAGTGTGTGGAAAAGCTTTACATATGACTTAGTTTCACGAATGTAAAGGGGTATACATCCACCCAAAAACCCAAAAGTTTGTTTGTTACGAGTTATTCTGTGCCACACTGACCCAAACAAAAAACAACACATAAAACCAAAAACAACAAAAAAACAAAAAAACAAACTTACACAAATTTCATACTCGTATATATGTATAATAAATATATTAAATAAATAATAAAAATAATAATTAAATATAAGTAATATAGTTTTTTAAAAGATAATATATATTATTATATTAAAAAATAATATATATATTTGATATTATTATAATAATTATATAAAATAATAGTGTGTGGGGGGGTGGTGGGGGGGTGTGTGGGGTTGTGGGAAAATTTAAAATTTTATAAAAATTTTTTTTTATTTAAAAAATATAAAATTTTTAAAAATATTAAATAATTTAAATCATTTTAAAACTATACATATAATTCAAAATTTTTAAAAAATTTTATAATTAAAAATTTAAAATAAAAAATAAAAATATAAAAAAAAATAAAAGGGATAGAAAAAAAAATATAAATATAAAAAAATAAAAAAATAAATAAATTTTTAAAAAAACCCAAAAATAAAAGAAAAATTTAAATAAATAAAATAATAAAATATATAAATTATATTTTAAAATAAATTAGAAAGATATATAGAAAGAAAACATTTGATAAACATATTAATATAAAATAATAAAATATAAAAATATATTATATATCATATATATATAAATTAAGATGAACACACCACCACCACACACACCCACCACCACAACACACCCCACACACACAAATTTATATATTAAATATATATATATATATAATACATATATAATAATAATATAATATTATATATATAATATATAATAAATAATATAAACCAAATTTTATACATAATATATATATATATAATATATATATAAAATTATATTAAATATAAAAATAATTATATAATAATACGATATGAAATGTGGTAAATTTGTGTTTTTTTGTTTGTTTGTTTGCTTTGTTTTATGGTGTGTTTTTTTAGTTTGGGGAGTGGTGCACGATATAAACTCGTATACAAACAAACTCTTGGATTTCTGGTTGGTTATACCCCTTTGCATTCGTGAAACATAAATCTATTGTAAAGCATTTCCATCACACTTGTTCGAATGGCGCTCGTAAACACTTGTATGCAGAACAAGAGCCTTTCTTTATCAGTGAAATCTCTTACCCAAAATAAATATTCATCGCTCATTGGGTTTTAAAAATTACATTTATGGAGAATATTTGGCTTCAATCTCGATCCCAAAAAAACTTTAAGATATAGGTGCAAGTAAATTTATGGTAATGTTGCTTCTCCTTGTAGCCTCATTCATTTTCCTCCATGTTTCTTCTATGGGGCTTCGTATAAGAATTCAGAATCGCATCATTAAAAGGAAAAGCCGAACATAAATTGCAAAGCGGGGAATGTTGTTTTCATATTTTTTAAAGAAATCGCCCTGCTTTGTTGGAAGACTAAAGAAAGGATTAGGCACTCATATTGTAGATGTAAATTATAAGAAAAGGGGAAAGGTAGACAAATGAAAATAAAGGGGAGAGGTAGATAGACATATATATATATTATATATATATATAATATTATATTAATATTTTATAAAATATATATATATATATATTATATAATATTCCCTTTATATATATACACACTTAATATTTATAATTTTAAAATGCATATAAATATAATTTTTATATAAAAATTATTTATATTAATATATACTTCTTAAAAACATATAATTAATTATATATATATATTATATATAAATTAATTTTTATTTTAAAAGGTGTGTGTGGTGTGTGGTGTGTGTGTGGTGTGTGTGGTGTGGTGTTGTGGTGTGTGTATGTAGTATGAGAAAGTAGGATTTGTTATATTAAATAAAATATTGTTTTTTATTATATATATATATATTTTATTTAATTTTATATATATCATACAACTAAATCTACACACACCACCCACCCACACACCCCCCCAAATATATATTTTTTTTATAATTTTAAATATTTTAATATATATACTTTGGGGTATTTTTATATTTATATATTAATTATATATTTAAAAAAATTGTATTAGTATGGTAACATCGATGATAGATGTGTATATATAATGTATTATTATATATATATATTTATATAATATAATATAAATAATTATATTACTGCACTACACACACCTCACACCACACACACACACACAACACACACACCAAAACACACACCAAAACCACACACACACACACACACTCCCCAAAACAAACACCAACACCCAAAACCCACCCCCCCAACACACCCACCAAACACACCACACCACACACAACATAATCATACTACAACATCATATATAATTAAAGTAAGCGTGAGGCCCCCGCAAGCCACCAGATGTAACAGGGACCACCGCAAGCCACCAGATGTAAACGACAGTGATTGGGGCACCGCGTCGCCAGTTAAACGAGTGGCCAAGCAAGCCCCAGAATATGAGTGACACGAGAGATTGGGAACCGCGTCACCAGTTGAGCGGACGAGAGAGGGTGGGTCAGTGAAAAGAGGTTTAGCTTGCTTTTTTTTCTTGAAGACAGTATGAGCCCCCCCAAAGGGCCCCCGTGTCCCGGGGGGAGCGAGGTGGTGGAGCGGGAAACCCTTGTGGCTTGGCCTGTCTGCCGTGCTCTCCTCTCCCTTTAGGGACGGCCCTTTCTTGCGGGGGTTCCCTTCGAGGGCGGTTTTTTTTTCCGGCGAAAAAGAAAGCGGGCTCATCTGCGTCTGCCCAAAGGGGAAGGCAGCTGTTTGGATGGGGTTTAAGTGTACTCCGGGCTTGCTACGTATTTTTGACATATTAATTATAATTTTAATTTTTAATATATTATATTATATTTTTTGTGTGGGTTTTTTTATAATATTATATTATATTTATTTTAAAATTTATATATTTATTTGTTGTGTTTGTGTTTGTGTGTGTGTTTTTGTGTGTGGGTTCTTCCTTATATCTGGTGGGAGCGGTGGGAAACGAACCCACGCCCCGAAGAGATGGTTTTAGGGAAACCCGTCTCTTTGGAGTGGTTTGAGGGCCCCGTCTCTTTGGAGACGGTTTGAGGCCCAGTCTTTCGGGGGGGTTTGGTTTTTTTACCCCCCGCGCCACCAATATAAGGGGTTTAGAACCCATTATATTGGCTTGCAAGGGATTGGTACTGGATTCGCTTTCACTCTTTATTTCCTCTAAAAAAATAGAATTATCCACATCATATATGATTGGTAATTTTTTTCTGTACCATGGACTGGGTTTCCACGCGGGTCCAAAATCCCCAAAAAAAAAACCACCCCCTTAGCGTGGCGGAGGTCCATTTATATTGACCTCGTTTGACCAGGAGTTCGTTGCCAGCGACCAGCGCGGTTGGTCAGCTCCGCCCTCTCCCTCCGGCACTGGCTGCGACCTGCATACCGCCTTACCCATACTAGACATGTCTCGTGTTCTTATACTGCATGTTAAACTCTCAAAAATAAAGATGAAAGCCGAATACCAGTATCAATACCCCTGCAAGCCAATGTAATTGGGTTCTAGACCCGTTAATATATATAATATTCTAATATATATATATATATATATATATATATATATATATATACACAACACACGACACACACCACACACACACCACACACACACACACCCCACACAACACACACACACACAAAATATATATAATATATATATATATATATATATATATATATTATATATATATATACAATATATATATATACATATATATATACATTATATATACATATATATATACATATATATTATACTATATATATACAAATATATATATATACATAAAATATACATACATATAATTTTATATATATATATATATTATATATAATATATATAAAATATTAATATATTATATTGCATGGCTGTTTAAGTTTTTTCTTATTTTCATTTTCTCGTGGTAGCCGGGAAATGGGCGTGGGCGGGGTGGGGCGGGCGGGGTTCCGAGCGTCGCAGGTAGGGCATTTATATCTGATTGTTCTCCCTTTGGATGAAATAGCACCCGGTAAGCACCCCGGGATGCGCTTTTATTATTTACGACACGGGATTCCCCTTTTGAGAATTTTGTCCACCAAGTAGAGCCAACAACAAAATTTTACGATGGAGATCAAACCCCTGATATTTTAGCTTTCACAATCCACACACACAAACACACACATTTAAAACATACACACATAAACACACACACGCACACATATAGTATATATATTTACATATCGATATATACATATGTATATATATATGTAAATTTATGTATATATGTATATATGTATATAATATATATATATATATATATATATATATATATATATATATATATTTATATATATAAAATATATTTATATATATATATATAAAATATATAAATATATATATATACTTTATATTATATTATAAAATAAATAACTATATATATATATAATATTTTATAATTTTATATATATATATATATCTATAATATATAGGAAAAGGGAAACAGCACGTAGAAAATTCTTTCATTTCTACTGTGGCTGTTTTCCTTTTCATCTTTGTGTAATTTTTACAGGCTTTTTGTTTATGTTATATATAATATGTATATATATATTTTATATATATATATTATATATATATATGTATATATTATATAATTATTATTATATATATATATATAATTAATGTGTGGGGTTGTGTGTTGGTGTGTGTGTGTGGGGTGTGTGTGTTGTGGTGTGTTTGTGTGGTGTGTGTATGTGTGTTGTGTGGTGCGTGCGTGTGTTGTGTTGTGGCGTGCGGGGTGTTGTGTGTGTGTGTGTGTGTGTACATATATATATATATATATATATATATATATATATATATATATATATATATATATTTTATTAAAATGGATAAACTAATAAGCTTTTATATACAAGTATGTATATATATATAATATATATAATATATATATATAATATATAATATATATATATCATATATATACAATATACAACACATAAACACCACACCCCAACACACACACACACACACCCCACCACACGCACACGCACACACACACAAACGTGTATATGTAACATGTCTAACACTACATTTTATTGTTTCTTATGTCAGTATGTTTCGGTTCTTTCCATTGCTAAGCGTAATTTGCTTTGGAGTCTGTTTTTAAAACTTTATTAAAAGTAATTCGGTAAAATAATCAATTAACCCATATGATTTTTTTTAAAAATATAGAAAGCATCTTCTGTATTTATTAAAGTATTATTGCAAAAAATTTTTTTTCTTATCTTTTTTATTCGTTCGTGTATTTTCATTCGTCTAATGGCAATAAGGATCATTCGCGAAACCAATGGTAAAACTACTATATTTCTTTGCTAATGATGAGGGTTTTTAGACAGTGATGCGGGATAATAGTAAGGGAAAATGAACAAGGACGATGGAGATTATGATGATAAAGGTGAAAAGAAGGAAAATTATCTGAAGACATCATAATCGGAAGGAAAAGGAAATTAATAATATGAATATTAGATAAGTTACCGGAAATTGAAATGTTATCATGACAATTTTCTTGGGTTAAAAGTAGAGTAACACGATTACTCTCATTTACAATGTTAACAGCATACTATAACTGATATACAAAGACTTTACATAGAACGACAGCTTTGGTTATTCGTATATCTATAATTTTCTCTAGAAACCAAGACAAATCCTTTGTAATATAGAAACCTATCTTCTCTCTCTTTCCTTAAACATGACACAGAATCAAATAAGCAATATCCACCAATATTAGGGCCAGAATTATGTCAGATGCCTCGCTCTTTCTGCCCGATTCTTCTCCCCCTTACGTCTTACTCCACAGGAGATGAATCGGCCAATACCATTCGAATGTTTAATCAAATACCTCTATCCGTCTTTCCCATTTAGCTTTTCGACGGCTCTGTCCGGAAGAAAATAAATGTAAAGGTTGTTGGAAGACATACACGGCCTGGAGTATATATATCAATAAGATAAATAAACTGATTTTTTCTCTGATTTTGCTGTTTATTACATAAGCGGGGAGATGGAGAAAAACTGATAATATTAAAAAGGCACTTTTGCTAAGGCAGTGGGGTTCGCCCACTTTAATGAGAAATAAAGGGCTAAAATTTTCATTTACTTCCCACTCACCCTATTTTAATAGTTTAAATAAAGTAATAACACACACACACATACACACACGCACACGCACACATATATGTGTGTGTGTGTGTAGTTATATGTATAAATAATACACACACACACACACACACATACATATGTGTGTGTGTGTGATTATAGGTATATATAATACACACACACACAGACACACACACAGACACATACACACACACACGCACGCACGCACACACGCGCACAACACCACAAAAAACACACACACACAAACAACACAACACACACACACACACACTATATATATATATATATATATATATATATAAAAAAATATATATATATATATGTATATGTGGTTGTGTGTGTGTGTGTGTGTGTGTGTGTGTGTGCGGGGCGTGTGGGGGGGGGTGTGTGTGTGATATATACCTATAAATGTATGTATGATTATATTTATACACATATATGAGCGTGTTAAATATATGTATCTATGTATTATATATACTATGTTATGTATAGATATACCGTATGTATATATATATATGATATATATTAATTGCATATATATGCATTATATGTATATATGTTTTATATATATTATATATATATATATATATATATATTATATATATATATAAAATAAGCATATATATATGCGTGTGTGTGTGTGTGTGTGTGTGTGTGCGTGTGTGTGTGTGTGTGTGTGTGTGTGTGTGTGTGTGTGTGTGTGTGTGTGTGTGTAAATATATACATTATAATATATATAACCTCTTGCAGATTGTTCTAGAGGTATGCCTGCATTGTTTCCTCCATTTATCGCAAAGACACTTCCTGATGCTCTGTTACAAGTTGGGTTTCCCACTGATATCAACATACGCTGGCACCCAACAGAGGTTCCTTTTTACGTGCTGAAATCAATGCAAGCCAATCTTGAACCTCCCTCACCACTGGATGTGATAAATTCTCCCTGGTACAATGAACTAGGGGTGGGTGCACCATCCCCTCTCATACGCCCTTTGGTCCGGCTCATCAGATCATTGGAACCTCAATTCCTCCCCCCGTGGCAAGGGTGCTCCCATTAGGGAGGCGACATCGCAGAGTCTATTGGTGAGGTTCCTAATGCCACGACCCCCCGGGCGCTAATGCCGAAACAAAGCATTCCCGTTAAGGTGACTCGGCTGTCTGACTCCACCTCAAGACACTCGATCCAATTGCACTTCAAGGCTCCAGTATAAACAAACGAGTATTCTGCTAAGCATCCAATCCTTTCCAATTTGATTTCATGCCGAGCCATACTTTGACTGCCCCATAATCAAATTTTAGACCAAATGATGCTTTATATATCATTACCAAGATTTTCTATGATCTCATTATTTTCAGCAAAGCATTTTTAACAAATTGAATGTTTTTTACTTTTTATTTTTAAACTGACCAATTTAGTCTTTCCAATTTAGTTAATGATCAAAAAGTAGGCCAGGAAATCTAGTAGAATTTTGAATAAGTATTGGGAGATTATCTAGGGTTAACCTGATGTTCAGCATCTTCCTATATGAAAAACTACCCAAATACTCTTCTGGAAAACTGAAAACTCCACTAGAGGCCCCAGTTATGAATCGCATAAGTGCCAACAGGATGCGATTTTCCAAGAATTCTGCATTACTGCTGGAGTGCCTAATGCAAAATCATCGATGTACAATGGCATTTAAATTCTGAGGGGAGCTGGTAAGAGGGAAACTTATCCACTAGAAATAATGCGGGTGACAAGACATTTCTTGTGGAAAAAAGTAACATTGTCAGAGAATAGTTTGACATCAAAGGTGCTGCTTCCAAATAATCCAAAAGGATAGTGTTCTGAGTAGGCCATATTGCCAAATCATTTTATTTCTATCTAAGAATCTTAAATAAAAACAATACTTTTAGTAAATGCTTAAGGAATTGATCTAGATTTAATGCCCTTTGGGAAAACCGCACGCTCATCAACTATACATTTTGTTATAAAAAAATGCAATAGCCTACTGTTAACAATATGTTCCTGACCTCATAAGAAACTTATCAAAGCGATTGGGCAGTAAGAGATGGCGGATCTGGGATTTCCCCCCTTTTTCAGTGTGGGAATGATGATAGAAATTATACGAATTTTGGAAAATTTTTGACTTTTCAAATTTCATCATGCACATCTAGTAACTTACTCATGGCACAAAGATTAAGATCCCTTTTTCATCTCATCGAATTTCATTGGGGCCTGGGGATGTTTCCCCCGGCTTCTTGTGGCAGTGTATAAGTTGCAGCTCCACTTCCTTGGTGGTCAGGAATGTAGGAGTGTAATTTTCTCTGCCGCTTGTATATGAGACTGCTGGCTCAAAGTAATTGAAATTGGTATCTGCATGGATGATGCTTTTAACTTTGAAAAAGTTTTTTCCTTTTTTAATTTTATTGACAGTGGACTAAACCTGAGGTATTGGTATTTTTATGAATGAGAGACCAAAGCTCTGCCAGGAGTCTTCTAGCTTGTCTTATTGGTGTATGAGCCCTAGATCTTGCTAGTTTGTAATTGATAGTTTTGAAAAGCCTCTAGGCCCTACTGTATACAAACAGCGTCTTTTGGCAGTTTGATGTCCACAATGGAACTCTGTGCTTGCGCTATCTACTGAAGTCTTAGGAACAGATATCATTGCTGCATCTAAGATAAAATTCTGAATATCTTTTACTTTATCATCAAGGTTTTCTCCAAAACTTCAAGCATTCTTTGTTGTGTCGCATGATTATTCAATAAAAATATGGAGGTGATCGCTCCCAATGAGTCGTTAATGGTGTGCCACATGCACTTGGGTACTATTGTTGAAAAAACCAAAGATATGTCAATAAAATCCAAAGTAATATTAATATCGTCAACCCGGGTCGGACTACCATCTTTCAGAAGGAACAAATCATTAATTAACTGAACTACTTGCTCACCTTTACCATGGACCCGCTGTGAACCCCATATTTTATAATAAGCATTAAAATCACCTAATATTAATTTAGTTAATCACAGACTATCCTGATGGACACAGGGAATTCTTAAATTACCACATTATCAGGTGGCAATAAACTAAAAACAAGTCCCTACATACTGTTAATTTCTACTTTGCATGCAACAAACTCCAAAGTAGAATCCTTCAACCACTTCAGTGAAGGGAGACTTTGGTCGATGTACATGATGACTGCACTGCCATCCCTTCACTCACGGTCCGTCCAACATAAATGGTAGGTCCTCACTGAAGCGACCTTGTCAAAAAAGAGGTGGGTTAAGTGCATTTCTATAATAATATTGTGAGCATAGATTCATTTAATCTATCGCTTGACTTCGATATTTACAGTGTAAAATTGGTGATGCGAAGATTAGGTTTTATGTTTTAAAGAGCCTTGTCCACCTTTTGTGAGGTACCTCCTCTCTCTCTCTTCTCTTGGGCCCCTTTTCGGTCAGATTTGGACACAGAACCTCTTGTCCTATTTCTCCTTGCAAGGGAGATGAATGTCTTGGTTCTTCATGCCTCGAGAATTTTACTATCTTCCATCGTCCTCAAAACCTTGTGAAAAATTAACTCCTTGGAAGCATTCGGGCCGACAGGAATACTTAGTTTAGCTCTGAGATCATGATAATGCACCAGCTTTAGTAAATCCTTAATTTGGGAATTTTTTTGTACTTTTATTAGGAGGCTTCCATCTTGCAATTTTCGGACAAAATCACTGTCCACTTGAATATCAAGGACATTTTTTATGATAAAGCATTTCACTTGAACGTGATTGATTTAATTACACATTTAACATTTGGATTTTGCATTTCATTTGGGGACTTTGAAAGGAGGTCGTCTAATCTGTCATTTTAAGGGTTTCATTGTTCAGAGTCGAGTTTGTCGTGGGATCGGCCCTTGGGGTTGTCCCTCCTTGAGGAAAAGGTATAATCTGTCCTGGGTTTCAAACCAAGACTAAAACCTTAGCCCAAGGCTTTTCCCCAGTAAAAAGGGGGAATCGAGTTTGTGTAGTAAAACACCTTACCGCCGTAATCGCCTCAGCGAATTTAAAGGGAATTCATTTCCCAACGCCTCAATCTCACAAGAGAGCTCTGGGACTCTCAGGAAAATTGGCAAAGAAAAGGGAAAGATTTCAGATCAGAGAAATAGTGCGACCAAAGGATGCGCCAGATGACCCAGGGTCAAAGCACACAAGGTTGCCCCTTTGGTAGAAGATTTCTAAAGTGTTTGGAGTGGGGTCCTGACTACGCCTATTCTGCTGCGTCCGGAAAAAGGTCATACAATGTCACACACGAGTGACTAAGATACCAGAAAATATTTTCGAAAACCAAGGAAAAGGGTAAACAGGTGAAACATGTATTATTCGCAATTGGCTCATTGGTTACCTAGTACTTGTAGAGCCATTTGTTTATAGAAAGAGTAAATAAAACACATTGAGTATGGCATCCCTGGCGTCATCGGATATAATGTTATGTGTTTTTGGAACTCGAGGCAAACCATTTAGCAAAACACTGTTATGTAATAGTCTTGTACATATTATTAAAAGTAATTAGTAAAAGTAAGTTGGATTACGTATAAAAATGTAATGATATCCGTGGCAACATCCGTGGGTGTCAAAATAAAAAAAGAGAAGAAAAGTAAAAAGCGTGCATTAAAACAGGATGGCATGACAGAAATCATTTTCTTGAGTTTATTTACACAGTTGATTAGAAAATGTTATATAAAGCTTTAATAGTTTGTTCTATTTGAAGCATTACAAATCGCTCCGTTTTAGAAACAGGACACCAGGCTGCAATATTTAATTTCGTTTTACAATATATGATGTATACTGACAACATTTAATCTTGATTTATTAAACGGTATTGGGTAGGAAAAGATTAGCTTTTCTTATTTGCCTCTGTTCAGATATCTAGTTCTGGTCGGTCCTCGAATATTGCAGTATTCGTATATGGCACATGCCAGGCAGGCTAACAATGTGGGCTAGGGACCTGCCACGCCGAGACATGTTCAAACACACACACACACACCACACACACACCACACACAAACCACACACCACACACCACGCACCACACGCAACCACATGACGCCACACACTCCATTTATATATATATAATATATATATATATATATATATAATTTTATTAATTATTATATAAATATTTATAATATACATTATATGTATATATATAATATATATATAAAAAAATTTTAAAATATATATATTATAATAATATATAATATTATATTTTTAACATACACTATGTGTATGCTAAGCCCTATTTCTGTAACCATTTTCCCAAATAGCCACATCCTGTTTGCCGTTGGTTTTTTTGGGGTTTAAAAGTGCAAAGTACGCAAATGCACTATTCTTCTGACTCAATTGCTTTACAGTGTATCACTATATGGGGTTTTAAAAAAACATGAATATGTTCTTTATTTTAAGAAATTTAATTAATTTTTCCCGTTTTTAAAGATCGTATTGTTAAACTGCAAAAAAATTTAATGCTTTCGTGATTTTATCTTTATCGGGAATCCCAACATATAATTTTCCCCTTTTCGTGTTTTCCGTCTTGACTGACCATACTTTCTATTTCCTTAGGGTTTGGTTGGGACGGGGAAAAAAACAATAGATCACCGCTTTTTTTTTCCAGTCTTGCCCGTTCATTCCTCTTCCGTCGGTCAGGAGCGGAATGCCAAGAGAGGCCCGCTCTTTTTCTCGTAATTTTTTTTGTTGTTTTGTTGACATTTTGGGGGTTTAAATTGTAGCCCTTTACATTGTCATTGTGACCATTCTTCGGTATTAGAAGGGGATCTTGTAATGCGTTTTTAAAAAATTTATCTATCTTTTCGAGTATACGGTCTTCCCCCATATCATAGCGCACAAGGATACCGTAAAACCCTGGGGTTTATGGGCAACTTTTGAGTCGGTGTGACCCGCTTTCGCCGTTTTTTAATTTAGGACAAGGGTTTAAGCTAAATCATGAAATTCGTAAATCCCCGGGGGGGATTCACGCCCCCCATACAGATATGCAAAAGGAGAGGTTATTCACATTTTTTTCCGGGCTCGGTTTGCAAATTTGATGGATTTTGGGTACGAACCCCCCCATCGATAAGTGTGACGTGCATAGCTAGACATGGCTACCCCGGGAGTTAAAAATTTCTGACTCCGGAAGTTCGCTTTAGAAAACTTCAAAGTTTTTTTTTTGTCCCATTTATTAATGCGTCATTCTATCACATATTTTTAAATGTTGAATTTAGTGGGTAGTTGAAATAATTTTGTATAAATAGATTGCTAAATTTTCCATTCGTAATATTGAACATTCATTTCATGTTTTTTGATTCATTTCAGTGAAATCACTTTCACTTTCTTTACCATTCACGCTAAAGTCGCTCACACCACACACATGCACAGCACACCTTACTCCTCACCCCTGAAAAAAAAACCTGAAATCTTTCTTTAATTTGGGTTTTTTGGTCGTATTGCCAGTAAAAAGAACTTTTATCATCCTTAGCCCTTTTTGTCAGTCGTGACATGACTGTCAGATGTTAATTTTTTTCCCTCTCTGTGTGATGACAACGGGGTTGGGCTAAATCCTTGCGATTGCTGTTGTCTTTTCCCTTTATCATCTCATTCTATCAGGAAAAAAAAAACGAAAAAAAATTAAAAACGAACAAAAAAAAACTGCAAATTTATAAAAAATAACCGGCTAGTGGTATTTAAACCCCCCCTCTTTCTGTGCCTTTCTTTTTTTTTTCATCGCCCTTATTGTAAAATCTTTTTCCCGACAATAACCGACACGGCCCCCCAAAGGGGGACCCTGCGAAAAAACGTCACTTGGGATGCTTGGGAAAGATGTCATCAAAAAATCGCCAGAAGCCTGCAGCCCAGGTTGTTTGAGAGCGGGTATTAACCCGCCCCATGATGTAGGGGAGGGGCGCGCTGTGGGGACTCCGTAGATCCAGCAAAGGACCGGGAAACTTGCCAGCGCAGGTACCTCACCCCAGACCCGCGTCCCGGGACGCCCACAATCCAGTAAAACCCGAGAGCTCGTCAGTGCAGGTATCACCGCCATGAGATGCCAAGGACGCCACCTGCCCGAACACCCATAGATCTAGACGAAGTTACGAGACATTGGATGAGCATTCACTGAAAGGACTGGACGGATCGTGAGGAGTGTGGCGAGGACACCCCCAAGTTGGGCCTGGACAAGGACTATGAGGAAGCTATCAAAACCAAAGTTTTAAGGGGACCTGTGCGAACCCCTTTGAGGGACTGGGAGCGAGGACGAAAGTTTTTACCAAGGGGCCCGAGGAAAAGGGTGGCAGGACAAGCAGCCATGAAGATGCACCAAACAATGCATGCAAGAAGGGGAAAGAGCAGCGAATCAACTTTGGCACCCCTTGAGGCCCAAACTAAGGCGCCAGAGGGAGGGTCGAGTAAGTGGCCCCAGCAATATGCGTATAATAAAACTATTCTGTAACCATTTTTCCCGTAGACCACTGGTGTTTTCCATGGGCTCCAAGTCCATTTTAACCACCAATCAGCGAGGGCGTAAAGTTTTTTCGCCTCGCGACCTGGCATTTTTCCCACGCCCGACATGGTAAGGGCGGCCAGCCCTTTTCCCCGGGCGGGTGACCGGACACGGACCCCCGTCACCGCTTTACCCTTAGACATCGTTCGTTTGTTCCCCTTTGTGTTATACCTTATCAAAAGATCAAGCGCATACAAAATTTTCCCACCCCGGGTAGCCCCTGTACAGAAATCGAGCTCTTACTAACACACACACACCAACACACACACACACAACACACACACACCACACAAACAACAACACACATATATATAGGTATACACAGTGTGTGAGTGTATGTGGTTGTTGTTGTGTGTGTGTGTGTGTGTGTTGTGTGTGTGTGTGGGCGTGTGTGTGTGTGTTGTGTTGTGTTGTGGTTGTGTACATAACCACTGTCGGGTTCCATTTTCCATATACAAAATAAAATATTTCCTATTGGGTGCCCACTGGGGGGACGGGGCTGAAGGAAATCCGGGGAAAACCCCCAATTTGTTTCCCTAAAAACATGACGTGGTGCATGACTTGGGGTTATTGGGCCTGTGGGGGGGCTTGGTTCCCCCTCTCTGTGTTTTAAAGGGAGTTCAGATATGGTTAACAAAACCCCAGACGAAATTTTTTAAAAAAACTTTTTGTCTTTTTCAATTTATGAATCATGAACTTTTAAAAAAAAATAAAGAATTCACTACAGAGGGGAACAGTTTTCTCATGTCATTGCTTTTTTGATTTATTTTCCCCTCTTTTCCTCAAATGCTTACTTATTCTTCCTTTCAACCCAATATTTTTTTAAACTCCGGTTTTTTACTTTTGACGATTCGCTGTCTGAACCCTTCATGTCCTCTTGGGGCACAGCAAATGGCCGCTGAATGTTTTAAATCACCTCCTCACCCGTTTTCCATGTGGACAAGGAAAGACGCCTCATCTACAAAAACTCGATGTAAAGATGCCTCGCTCTCGCTCTATTTCACTTACTCGAACTCCCATAAAAATTAAATCAGCAATCATTTTCAACCAAAATCATAAAATTTTAAATAGAAAAGCTTTTAACACCAAATTTTCCAAAATTAAACAATAAAAGGGTTTTTTTTAAAAAAAAAATCAGTTTTTCATCCCTCTGTTTCAGGCCAAATAAAACACATAAAAACCACACACATACACAAACAAACCACACACCCAAACACACACAACACCCACCACACACACCACAACAACACACACCCAAAACACGCACGCACGACGCACACAAATATTAAAATATAAAAAAAAATGTATTATATTTATATATATTATATATATTATATATATATATATAATATTTTATATAAATTTTTAATAATAATTTTCAAATATATTTTATATATAATAATAATAAATTATTTTATATTAATATATATATATTATATATACCCCCTTTATACAGACACAGTAATTTTGTTTTTTGTGTAGTTGTGTGTGTATATATGATATAATATATGTAGTATGTACGTATATATACATACATAATGTTAATAATAGTTTTGTTTTGTTTTCATTTCCTAAATGTCAGCATCAGGACACGCTTTAAAAAAGTGAAACTTTTTCCTGAAAACTTTTATCGTCAGAATTATCATTTTTAAAAATCAAAATGTAAACAAAACGAACGTGACCAACATAAAACATATAGCATCCAGTGGTAATTGGTGGGGGTTTGTGTTTTCATAACAAAACATATAAATAATATCATATTTGTATAATATGTATAATTTATGTTTAATACTGTATATATAATATAAAATATTATTATAATATATTAATAATTTTATATATATATAATATAATATATATAAATATATATATATAATTTTTAAAATTATTTAATTAATTTATTAATATATATGTGTGGGGTTGTGTGTGGTGTGTGTGTGTGTGTTGTGTGGTGTGTGTTTGTGTGTTTTTGGTTGTGTGTATATATTTTATATATATAAAATTTATTATATAATATATATATTTTTATATATATTTATATTTATAAATGTATTTCATATGATTTATAACAAAATATCCCTTTAATATTATACCACACACACACACACACACACACACCACCACCACCACACATTAATAAAATTATTAATATATTTTATATATAAATATTATATTTTATATGTGGGGTTGTGTGTGTGTGTTTTGGTGTGTGTGTGTGTGTGTTGTTGTGTGTGTGGGTGGTGTGTGCGTGTGGTGTTGTGTTTTTGGGGGTGTGTGTGTGTGTGTGTGTTGTGTGTGTGCGTGTGTGTTTTTATGTTTGTAGACAACAAAGGGGAAATCAAAAAAAACACCGAATATCCCATATTCGTGTGTTTTCTTGTATTCCCTTCTTTTTCTCTTGCAATCTGTTCGACATAATTCCACGTGCGTGTGGGGGCAGGTGATGTAATAAATAAAAATAACTAATATTATTTGTGTGGGTGTTTTTTGGTGTTGTGGTGTGTGTGGTTGTTGTGTGGTGTGGGTTTGTAACGACAGGGGGTTTTGGGACCACCGCTGTCACCAAATATGAACGACCGTGAGATGGACTTGTGACGGGTCAATATAACTTTTTGGGGTTTTATTGTTAAGGTAGATATGAGCCCCCCCCCCCAAGGACCCCCCTGTCCCGGGGGTTGGGAATCAGGTGGAAAAGTTAGACCCTTGTGACTGAGCCTGCGCCGTGTCTCTCCCTCCCTTATAAAACGGCCCTTTTTATACGGCGGCCCCCTTCGAGGGGGGATTTTTTATTTACTGCAAAAAGAAAAACCCGTGGGGCACCTGCGTCCCCCCCAAGGAGAAAAGGCAGCGCTGGGGATCGAGGTGTGAAGTGTCCCACCCCGGGTTTGCTATGTATTTTTTACACGCCGGCCAAGCGCAAGGCTGCCTCGTTGCAGTTCGAACACTGCAATACCGTAGAGGATATGGTTTTCTGTTCGTATCTACGGGGTTTCCCTTTGGTGATCCGATGGTCGCTAGGGTCGTCGCCTCCCAAATACTATGTGGCGGGGTTTCGCACGAGGTCAACGTCGTAGCGAGGAGAGTTACATCACCCTAAAGGCTAAAATTTAAAAGTGTACCACACCCCAAAAAGGGCTAAGGAGGAGAAAATAATATTTTTGTCAATTACCTTATAATTGCAAGAAAAATTAGAGCTTAATAAGAACAATGTTCAAAAGAGGGGTAAGTCAACAAGTGAAGTGGTAATTATTAGGATTTTCGGGATTGGGGTTTCAGTAGAGTCCATCGCTTTGAAGAGAAACATTAAGGGGTCAAGATTCCATATCTTTGGCAAATATTTATACTTAGAGACAAACAGCTGGGCCTGAACTTAATTTTAAGAGTGAGGTATCGGCACGCATCCGGGGGCGTAATTTTTTTTAGCGCGCCGGCGCAGGATTCCTTGTTTTCGGCAAGACCCGGGTTAAAAAAACTTGCGGTGATATAACTATGTAAGCCATATAAAAAAGGTGTCTTTTTGCGTTACCCTTATTTGCAACAGAAGGGGTACCATAGTTACTGTTACATATTTACCCAAAACCCTTTAATCTAAAGAAACATAAAATTTCCCGGGTTCTGAGGGCAAGTATCGAACTTCGAGAGAACTCATGAAACCCGTTTGGGTTCAGTTTTAAAACATAGAATACACTAAGTAAATTCTAATTCTAAGTGAAATTTCCCTGTGAGTTTGCAGGTATGTGGGTTTTTAGTTAGAGCGGTATCGATTCTTAAAAAAATGTTGAAAAATGCCAAATTGGCAAGTATAAGTTAATCACAGGTGTTGTGAAGGACAGAACGATATACACACATTCATAGAAGTAGTAACGAAGCACTTTCTAGTAGGGTACAGTATGCAAGTGAAAACAATGTTACAACGAAAATCGCAACAGTAATATGAATAACATAAGGGGGGGAAAACTAAACATATTGAAAATTGATAATTTGAAGGGAAATTAATTGTTCGTGAAAAAAAGATACACTAACATAATATGGGGCAAAGATAAGATAGACTTCGTTGTTTTGCTGTGTTGTAAAAATGATAGACAGCAAGACGTTTTGTAATATAGAGTGTTTAGTGTGTGCTCGCCGAGTGGTGTTTACTAGAATTTTAATGAAGGCAACTCGTATGTAAGGTGTGGGTGGGTATTGGGAGAATGTTTAGTTATTCTGGCGGTGTAGAATGAGAGGATACATCTTAGCGACAACACTGCGGGTAAAGGCTATGAGAATAGGCTTGACACGCCCTTCCTCCACAAAATCTCAACATAAATTTTTTGGGAAATCAAACTTGGGCATTACCACATCCATTTCTACTTTTGGGAGATTTCAATGGTCGGCATCGCCTCTGGGGAGACACTTTGTGCAAGGGCCTTGGAGTCCTTGTTCTTAAGAGTAGATCCAGTTTTACTGAATAGTGAGACTCCCACACATTTCCAAATTCAAACTGGGACATTCTCCAGTATAGACCTATCAATAGGCTCACCTGATTCACAGTTGAACTTCACTTGGCAGGTCAAGGAAGACTTACATGGAAGCGACCACTTTCCAATACTTTTGGAGGAGGTGAATGGTATTCCAGTCAATGGAGTGCAGAGATGGCGACTTGAACATGCGGACTGGAAGCTTTTTAGATCAACTGCAGTATTGCAATGATCTGTGAATGATTTCCAGTAGGGTTCAAGATGCTGTTAATCACTTCACATCACGAATTCACCTTGCAGCAGAAGCATCCATTCCTAAAAGTAGTGGGTAGAACCGTCAACCTCCGGTACCATGGTGGTCTGATGAATGCCAACAAGCTGTCAGAACAAGAAAAGCTGCATTAGGGCAATTGAAACGACGCCCCGGCATTGGGAAACCTTGATCAATTACAAAAAGACCCAACCCAAAGGGCCCAGGGCGTGCTAAAGGAGCTAGACGTCGTGGAGACAGTATGTCTCCTAAATTTAAACCCGGGGAAACCCCCTTAGCATGGGTATGGGACAAGGTGCGAAAGATTGCTGGAAAGAGCACATCTATGTCACAACCTGCTCTGAAGATAGATGGCATAATCATCACAGACAAAAAATATGTTGCAAATGAGCTAGGTAAATCCATGGCAGAGATCTCCTCTGGAGCATCTTAAACTGCTTGATTCTCCACTCTTTGGGCTGAACGGGAACAACACTCAGTGTTCAGTAGGACTGCAGCAGAACTTCTATACAACTTGCCATTTTTCTCAAGGAGATGGACTCTGCTTTGCAGCTCTGCCGTAAGACTGTGACAGGGAGTGACAATATTCACTTACCAGAGAGCTCCCAGAAGTTTCCTGTTGGATTTATTCAATAGGACCCTATGGGGAGGGCACAGTGCCATCCACATGGAAAGAGACTATAATCATTCCTGTTCCTAAATCTGGCAAAGATGCTTCCACACCAGGGAATTACAGACCAATTTCTCACACCAGATGCATCTGCAAGCTGATGAAGAAAATGGTAAACTTCAGGTTGACATGGCTGTTAGAAAAAAAACGTGTTGACTCCAAATCAGTATGGCTTTAGAAAATTGAGATCGACCACAGATGCACTTGTGAGATGGGAAACTGCTATACAAATTCCTTCGCACGGCAACGTCACATGATACATCCTCTGACCTTGAAAAGCTTATATTACTTGGAAGTATGGCATACTGATGAAGCTGTATGACATTGGTTTAAGAGGAGAATTACCTACCTTCATAAAAAGTTTCCCTTACTAACAGGAAGTTTAGATTTCAGGTGGAGAACAGTTTCTCTAACCTGAAAGATCAGCTGGAGGGTCCCACAAGAGAGTGCCATAAGTGTGACCTGTTTGCCATTGCTATAAATGACATCGTAATGTTGTTCCAAGTGCTGTCTCAAGGACACATGCAGACTGCAATAAAACAGGTTGTACAGTTGGCAACATATCATGGGTTCAAATTTCCTCCAAGCAAGACCATGGCTAAACATTTTCCCCAAACGAGGAAAGTTCTATCCTTCCCTCTATTTAGGAGAAAACCACTGCAATATGTCCCAAAAGGTGAAGTACTTAGTCTAATTTTTGACCCAAAAACTTACATGGGTGCCTCACATTAACAGTTAAAAGTGAAGGCTACAAAAGCACTTAGTATTTTGCAGGTTCTTCACATTTATCTCATTTATCTTGGGGTGCAAACTGCTGGATTTGGTGGAATTGGAAAGGGGAGGAATCTGAAGCAGAAGTCAGAATCAGAAGTCAAAATTTATGTTGAGGAAAACTCTTTTCCTCAACATTAATTTTAATACAAGGATCAGATGCCCTACACAGATGGTTCAAAATCTGAAAGGTGTGCTTTGCAGCAGGAGCAGAAGGAAGACTGGGATCGGGAGTCTTTTTCTTTCTCTCATCTTTTTTACTGCAGATTTACATTCCGTCCTTGCCCGCGTTAGATGACTTTAAAATCTCTCGTATTGCTTGCAAGCAATAGTGAGGGGGGTTCAAGATTGCTTTCACTGAGTCAAATGTAAAAATAACTCTAGTTGGTGCCAGTACATGTTGGTTTTAGTGGAATGAGCGGCTGATCAGAAGGCCAAGGCAGCTGCCACTCAGCCTTGTGATGCTCGTTTTCCTCTCCACACACCCCCTGAAACCAGCATAGGAGTGTCTTCGTGATGTTTGGAGGGAACAATGGGGGGCTACTCTAGAAACAACTGCGAGAGATTAGAGATGACCTTTACAGTTAGGTGACCAGCACATCCCAACGAAAGTAGAAGTTTATTAACAAGACTAAGAATCGGGCAAACAAGGACTGACTCATGGTCGATGATGGCTAAAAGTGAAGCACTTTGTGAGAGAATGCCAAGACCATTAACGGTTGCACATGTAGTGAAAGTTGCAACATTTTCCCAACACAAAGACGTAGTACTTGTCTCCCCATATCACTGAAAAATGTATTGGAGAGGATTGTGACCATAGAAGTCTAATTAGTTTCCTTAGGGAGGCTAATATTTTCAATAATATTTAATTATTCATAAATTTATGCAAAAATTTTATACACTTAGAGCATTTTAAAATTTATTCTTTGATTTGTTATATTTATTATTATTTGTTAGATATTTATTGATAGATTTTTAAATTTTTAAATATTTTCCTATTTCTATCTAACAAGGTGGTCTCAACGCTAATGACCTTAGCTGTTGATGCGGCAGATAATTGTAAATAATCAATCAATCAATCCCTCTCGGCCAGCTGGTACTCAGACGCCACAGGCTATGAACCACTGGCACTCTCTGAAATAATCAACAGAGGTAAACCCAAGTCATTTTCACGGAATGCGCCTAGGTTTCCACTTACATGCCCGACATAGACAATAGCCGTAAGAGAGTTTGCAGCATTGCGCGAGCCTAACGCCCCCTCGTACATTCTTAGAGAATTGTAAGCAACACATTCTGAACGGGTCCGCCGGAACAGCCACGTGCTGGTGAAAAGATTATACGCTATCTCACCCTGGCGCAGGAGCGCCTGCTGGCAATCCACCGCCACGGTAAACACCAATGTCAGAGAACAAAATGAGCATCCCTAAAAGCGACAGCGGCCATATATGAGGCCCGGCGAATTAAACTTCGCAAATCTCATTGTATTGTATTGTTGGGAGCACCGCGCTACCAAAATGTGAACGACACAGAGTGGACTTGGGCGGGTAATGAAAGCTTTCTCAGCTTTTTGGGTGCATGTGAGAGTATGATGTATATAGTACCCACACACACCACACCCGACGCAGGGGCACACACACACACACACACACAACAACCACACAACACACCCCACACAACACACATAACCATACACACATACACACATACTACACACACACCCAACACACACACACACACACCCACACCACAACACAAAAAATTATATATATAATATATATATATATTATATATTTTATACAATATTTGTGTGGTGTGTGTGTGTGTGGTTGTGGTGGTTGTTGTTTGTGTGTGTGTGGTGTGTGTGGGGTTTGGGGGTGTGTGTGTGGTGTGTGGGTGGGTTGATAAAATAAAATTATATATATAATATAAATATATATATTTTTAAAATAAATATTTATATATGTATATATACCATGTGTTATAATAACCCCACACACACACACACACACACACACACACACACACACACCAAACACACACCCCACAAACACACCACACACACACCACACACACATACACATCACAAAACCCACACACACCACACACACACACCACACCACAAACACAATATTCCACCCATCATATCTTTGGAGGTGACATAAAACACAGGCTATACCCCCTCCACATTTGCTTTCACACTGTCGCTCCTTGCCTATTTTGGGTCGATCGTCCAAGCCACAATTCTAGATCGCCCTGGGCCTCCTCCTCCCAGTTTTGTCTCATAAAGAGACAATCAATGAGCAGGGTATCCCCATAAAAGACTAGGGACCTGTGTAGCCTGAGTTGGTGATCCCGGATTATGCAAAACCCATGCCGGTTCACGGTTAGCCGTCGGTTCGACACATGGTCCTGCCAAATTTTTCCCCCTATGAATTGGTAGGGGCTCCAAGACACTAAAATAGCATTCAGGCTTCGCTTCCATAGAGCAAAATGCGTACAAGGGTTAGATACTTGCCAAATAATTTAGTTGCGGTTTCATGGCTCTTGCTTTCAGACAAAACTGTCTATGCTTTCCCTTCCCAACAGCCCGATACATGCAAACGCTACCATTACAAAGCTCTCTGTGACTTTAAAAGTCTTACCGCAAAAAATGTGCTAATGAAAAAATTTCCCTAAAAACCCCCCTATCCGAAATTTTGGGCTTAAACCCAAAGACCTTCAGGGACAAACTTTTCCCTTTAAAGCTGAAGAACCACCACCAAAATTCCGAGACTCGGATAGGTTACAAATCGTCAGAAGGTCGATGTCGTACTTTGATATTGACCAGGTTGCCCACGTGACCCAGCTCGAACCCCCCCCCCCCCACCACCCCCCTTACAGCATTTCAGTATGGTATGTATATATGTAATGTATATATATACATAATATATATATATATAATATATATATATAAAATTATATATTAATATTTTGGTGTGTGTGTGTGTGTTTTTTGTGTGTGTTGTGGGGGGTTGTGTGTGTTTTGGTGTGTTGTGTCGGGTGTGTTATATTATTAAAATATTATTTTAATATTTTAATTATATATTATAATATAAATATAATATATATATATATATAATATATAATAATATACTATTGTATTTGTAATAATGTATTAATTAAATATATATATTATATTTTAATATTATATTAAATAATATTTAATATTATAAAAATATAAAATTATATATATATATATATATAAAATATTATATATTATTTTTTTTTGTGTGTGTTGTGTGTGTGTGTGTTGGGTGTGTGTGTGTGTGTGGTGTGTGTTGTGTGCGCGGGTGGGTGCGGTGGTGTGTGGGGGGTTGTGTGTGTGGTTGGTGTGTTGTGTGTGTGTTGTGTGTGGGGTGTTGTGTGGTGGGTTTTTGGGTGGCTGCGTGCGTGCGTGTGGGGTGGTGTGTGTGTGTGTGTGTGGTGTGTGGTGGGGGTTTTGGTGTGTGGTGTGTTTTGTATGTTGTGTGTGTGTGTGTTTTGTGTGTGTGTGTATGTATGTATGTAGATGTTGTTTATGAGTATGTTTATTTTTGTATGTATGTATGTATGTATGTATGTATGTATGTATGTTGTATGTAGTTTTTGGTAGTATGTTTTGTTTGTATGTTTGTAGTTTGTATATTTATATATATTATAATAAATATTTTATTTTTTATATAAAAATATTTTATTTTTTTTAAGTATTTAAAAATTAATTTTATTTGTTTTTTTTTTTTTATATGATTTTATATATATAAATATTTCTTATTTTAATATATATAATATATATATATATATATAATATATTAAAAACACATTTTAAAAAAAAAAAAAAAAAAAAAAAAAAAAAAAAAAAAAAAAAAAAAAAAAAAAAAAAAAAAAAAGAAAAAAAAAAAAAAAAAAAAAAAAAAAAAAAAAAAAAAAAAAAAAAAAAAAGGGATTTTAAAAAAAAAAACATGCCAAAATAGGGGGAAGGGTTGCAATAGGTCTTGAAACGTCTCTTGAGTACCCTCTATTGGAACATGGTCCCTCCGGTATACCCTTATTCTGCAAAGACTTTTTAGTAAAAAGGGTCAAGTCGGTCTTCAAAGCACTTTTCGGTCCAGGTTTTACACCCTATGTAGACCGGGATCACCTGCACTCGAAAGCCGATCTTAGTCCTCCTGTCAAATACCAACAGGAAAAATACTCGTATTGATGAACCATAACACCGTGGGTAAACCCGATTTGTGAGTTACTTCCCGGTCAGACCTCCGCTGCCTGCCTACACTACCGATAAGTAAGCTTTTAAAGATTTTTCCAATGTTTCATCAAGATATGCCAGACTGAACATCGACCCCAATAAGTCCCCAAATTCCAAAACCTTGCTCTTGGTCCGTTGCCCGAGTCCAAGGGTTCACCTCCTCATGCACGCCTCGAGAGCTATTTCCAGGACTTCCAATGTCCCCGCAGGATCACTGCATCTGCAAAGTCAAGGTCTGTAACCTTGAAATTTCCAATTGTGCCCACAGAACTACGGCCCCTGGACGGGCCAAACATCCGGTCCCTACAAATTTGAAAAAGGGTTTGGGGGAAGCAATCCCCCTTTACCCCCCAGACACCGGAAAAAGCGAGATGCCCCCCCCCCCCACACACACATTGACAGCACTCTCGTATTTATACGACCAGAAAACCAAAAAAATTTCATGGGGGGTCCCACGGAGAAACCCCTATCTGCGAGACTTTCCCGGGACTGGCAAAACCCTTTGGGTCACAAAATTTCAAAATATCTATCGATTCAAAGCGGGATGCATTATTCCATCTTTCAAAAAACCCGTTGAAATCAGCCGGTGTTCCCCAAGGACACGAAGTTTCGAAGTCTAAAATTTATTTCTTAGGGGTAAACCAGACTGCTCAGGTCTCTGTGCTCGAAAAAGGGGGTCACTCGCCCAAAAGCAGATGAGATGATATTATTTTACAAAAAAATATAAAAAATTATTATATATATATTATATATATATAATATATATATATGTGGTGTGTGTTGTGGTGGGTGTGTGTGTTGTGGTGTGTGTGTGTGTTTGTGTGTTGTTATATATATATAAATATATATTATATAATTATAAAAATATAATTATATTATATAAATTATAATAATATATATATATATATATATTATATATATATAAAATATTTTTGTGTGGGTGGGGTGTGTGTTTTTGGGGGTGTGGTGTGTGTGTGATAATATAAATATTAATAATATATATATATATATATATTAAATAATAATATATAATATATAATATAATAATATATATATATATATATATAATATTATACCCTATTTAGAACGGGTAAATAAGGAATTATTATTATATTTTTTTTAAAATTATTCCTACCAAAAAAAAACAAAAACCCTTAATTTTAAATATTTTAAAAAGCTTTATTAAAAAAATAACAAATTTATAATAACCCCAGTAAATTAAAAATAAAGGGGGGTTTAAAAAAAAAGAAAAAAACACATAAATTTTTTAAAAACTAATAAAATTTAAAAAAAAAAAAATAAAATTTTAAAAATTAAATATAAAATATAAAATTTAGATAAAAAATTTTTATATATAATATTTTTATATATAATTTTATATAATATATATATATATAATATAATATAAATATATAATATATTTTATATAATTATTAAAAATATTTTTTTTTTTTTTTTTTTTTTGTGTTGTTTTTTTTGTTTTTTTTTTTACATATATTATATATATAAATATATATTATAATATATATTTTTTTTTTTTTTTTTTTTTTTTTTTTTAGGTGGGTTTCATTTTTTGAGCCCCGTGGTCCAGCATATTTAAATTGTGTTTTCATGAGGTGATTTTGGGAGTGGTACGTGGTAGGGCCCGCAGTTCCTTTCCAGGAGAGTACTCTTCTCTTTATTTTCCGGCTTGGACCATCACGACGGGGCTGGCTTTCCACCCTTTGCAAAAGAGGAAATCGAGGGAATTTCCTTGCCCGGGGACTTCTCGTATCTAGGTTTAAAATTACCTAAAATTTTGTAAATCGGCAAGTGACATACCAATCCCCGCATGCAGTGCTGGGTGCATCCATGCACACACGCATCAATTAGTTCCTCGGGAAAGGAATTTCCCTGATTGCCTATTTACCCGGGGGCACCCACCAAAAATCAGTGCTGGTTTGGCCTGTGTGGATGAAACCCTTGCTTAACGGACAAGACGGCGGACCCGCAAAAGTTGGGGCGCGCCGGGGCACGGAGACCGTAGACACTGCTGGCCTCCCCCTGATCCTGACCTGTCTCTAGCCGTCTCGACTATGTCCTTCACTGGGCCCAAAAAGGGAAAGGGGCGAGAGTGGATAGATCCCCTGCTTTAAATTGGGAAACACTGGTGATGAAAAGGGGTGTTACAACAGCATAGCACTTTGAAGGGGGTAGACAAAACAACATTGAAGTCTAGTTGACAAAGAGAGAATAAACGTTAAAACAATGGACTACTTTTATTATGTTTGTTGTGGGGAAAATGGGATGTGACAAACATAAAATTTACAAGTATGTAAATATAAAAAGAAAATAGAAAAAACATTGCATCACACAAACACACAACAAAGCACCAACATATATATAATATATAATAAAATATATATATAATATAATTATATTTTTATCTCAATGCGGGGATGCTCATGTTTTAGCACCCGGGACCCTCCACCATCCTTCGCCCTCAAAATTGATCTTGCGCTTTTCTTTCCACTTTACCATCAAAAAACCCCCAAATATCTTTGATGTTTTTCGCTCAGCTTGTCTTCGGTTTGCCTCTTTCCCTTTTTCTATCCCATCCCTTCAGCAAGTTTTTCTCAATACTTTATTCCACACATGACCAATAAACTTTTAATTCCTTTTTTCAAAATGTCCAACACCGGTCTTTAAATTTTTTTTTTCCACCTTCATCATTCGTTTCTTCTCTGTCCCGTTAATAGTATTCGTCTGAACCACATTTCAAAACAAATTTACTTTTTTTTGTCTTCTTCTTTAGCACCCAAAACTCAGAACATATATGCAATTTGGGAAAAATAATGAGTCAAAACCTCGCTTGTCCGTAAGGGAATGTTCGGGCTTTCCAGGTTATTTAACAAAAACTTTTTGGGAAGGTAATTTTTTTTTTCTCGGGATATCGATGTAAGTTGAAAAACCCCCAAGATAATGAAACCTTTTACATTTTCCCCCAACCATTCCATTGATTGTACCGTTTACATTTTTATTTCCGGTTATCTTTTAATCTCATGATCTTAGTTTTTTTGGCATTAAAAAAACAAGCCACCTTTTTGCTTTCTTCTCTAAAAATTTATCTAGTAGCTGTTTTAGTTCATTGATACTGGGGCAATCAAAACCCCATA
>NC_051397.1:23599417-23606473 GCF_015228065.2 Penaeus monodon
CCTCCTTTATCGCAAAGAATTCCTGATTGCTCTGTTACAAGTTGGGTTTCCCACTGATATCAACATACGCTGGCACCCAACAGAGAGTTATCTTTTTACGTGCTGAAATCAATGCAAGCCAATCTTGAACCTCCCTCACCACTGGATGTGATAAATTTTCCCTGGTACAAGAAGGAATGAAGTAGGGGTGGGTGCACCATCCCCTCTCATACGCCCTTTCGTCCGGCTCATCAGATCATTGGAACCTCAATTCCTCCCACCGTGGCAAGGGCTGCTCCCATTAGGGAGGCGACATCGCAGAGTCTATTGGTGAGGTTCCTAATGCCACGACCCCCCGGGCGCTAATGCCGAAACAAAGCATTCCCGTTAAGGTGACTCGGCTGTCTGACTCCACCTCAAGACACTCGACCCAATTGCACTTCAAGGCTCCAGTATACACAAACAAGTATTCTGCTGAGCATCCAATCCTTTCCAATTTGATTTCAATGCCGAGCCAAAACATGACTGACCCATAATCTAATTTAGACCAAATGATAGCTTTATATATCATTACCAAAGATTTTCTATGATCTCATTTATTTTCAGCAAAGCACTTTAACAAATTGAATGTTTTTTTACATTTATTTTTAAACTGACCAATTTAGTCTTTCCAATTTAGTTAATGATCAAAAAGTAGGCCAGGAAATCTAGTAGAATTTTGAATAAGTATTGGGAGATTATCTAGGGTTAACCTGATGTTCAGCATCTTCCTATATGAAAAACTACCCAAATACTCTTCTGGAAAACGAAAACTCCACTGAGGCCCCAGTTATGAATCGCATAAGTGCCAACAGGATGCGATTTTCCAAAAATTTCTGGCATACGCTGGAGTGCCATAATGCACAATCATCGATGTACAATGAGCTTTTTAAAATTCTGAGGGGGAGCTGGTAAGATGCACTTATCACACATAAAAATAATGCTGTGGACAAGACTTTCTTGTGGGCAAAAGAACATTGTCAGAGAATAGTTTGACATAAAAGGGTTTGCTGTTTCCCAAATAACCCAAAAGGATAGTGTTCTGAGTAGGCCAATTGCAAATCATTTTATTTCTATGTCTAAGAATACTTAAATAAAAAAAAATATTTTTTAGTAAATGCTTAGGAAATGATCTAGAGTTTATGCCCTTTTGGGAAACCGCACTGCTCATCAACTAGTACATTTCTGTTATAAAAAAATGCAATAGCCTACTGTTAACAATATGTTCCATGACCTTCTATAAGCAACTTATCAAAGCGATTGGGCAGTAAGAGATGGCGGATCTGGGATTTCCCTCCTTTCAGGTAGGAATGATGTGATAGAAATTATACGAATTTGGAAAAGTTTGACTTTTTCAAATTTCATCATGCACATCTAGTAATTTACTCATGGAAATCATATTAAGACCCTTTTATATCTCATCGAATTTCATTGGGGCCTGGGGATGTTCCCCTACCGGCTTCTTGTGGCAGTGTATAAGTTGCAGCTCAGCCACTTCCTTGGTGGTCAGGAATGTAGGAGTGTAATTTTCTCTGCCGCTTGTATATGAGACTGCCTGGCTCAAAGTAAATTGAAATTGGTATCTGCATGGATGATGCTTTTAACTTTGAAAAATGTTTTTTCCTTTTTTAATTTTATTGACAGTGGACTAAACCTGAGGGTATTGGTATTTTTATGAATTGTAGAGACAAAGCTCTGCCAGGAGTCTTCTAGCTTGTCTTATTGGTGTATGAGCCCTAGATCTTGCTAGTTTGTAATTGATAGTTTTGAAAAGCCTCTAGGCCCTACTGTATACAAACAGCGTCTTTTGGCAGTTTGATGTCCACAATGGAACTCTGTGCTTGCGCTATCTACTGAAGTCTTGGGAAAAGATATCATTGCTGCATCTAAGATAAAATTCTGAATATCGTTTACTTTATCATCAATGGCTTCTCCAATAACTTCAAGCATTCTTGTTGTGTCGCATGATTATTCAATAAAAATATGGAGGTGATCGCTCCCAATGAGTCGTTAATGGTGTGCCACATGCACTTGGGTACTATTGTTGAAAAAACCAAAGATATGTCAATAAAATCCAAAGTAATATTAATATCGTCAACCCGGGTCGGACTACCATCTTTCAGAAGGAACAAATCATTAATTAACTGAACTACTTGCTCCCTTTACCATGGGCCCGCTGTGAACCCATATTTTATAATAAGCATTAAAATCACCTAATATTAAATTTTGTTAATCACAGACTATCCTGATGGACACAGGGAATTCTTAAATTACCACATTATCAGGTGGACAATAAACTAAACACAAGGTCATACATACTGTTAATTTCTACTTTGCATGCAACAAACTCCAAAGTAGAATCCTTCACCACTTCAGTGAAAGGGAGACTTTGGTCGATGTACATGATGACTGCACTGCCATCCCTTCACTCACGGTCCGTCCAACATAAATGGTAGGTCCTCACTGAAGCGACCTTGTCAAAAAAGAGGTGGGTTAAGTGCATTTCTATAATAATATTGTGAGCATAGATTCATTTAATCTATCGCTTGACTTCGATATTTACAGTGTAAAATTGGTGATGCGAAGATTAGGTTTTATGTTTTAAAGAGCCTTGTCCACCTTTTGTGAGGTACCTCCTCTCTCTCTCTTCTCTTGGGCCCCTTTTCGGTCAGATTTGGACACAGAAGCCTCTTTGTCCTATTTCTCCTTGCAAGGGAGATGAATGTCTTGGTTCTTCATGCTCTCGAGAATTTTACTATCTTCCATCGTCCTCAAAACCTTGTGAAAAATTAACTCCTTGGAAGCATTCGGGCCGACAGGAATACTTAGTTTAGCTCTGAGATCATGATAATGCACCAGCTTTAGTAAATCCTTTAATTTGGGAATTTTTTTGTACTTTTATTAGGAGGCTTCCATCTTGCAATTTCGGAAAAAAATCACTGTCCACTTGAATATCAAGGACATTTTTTATGATAAAGCAGTTCACGTTGAAACGTGATTGATTTTAATTACACATTTAACATTTGCGACTTTTGCATTTTCAGTTGGGACTTTGAAAGGAGGTCGTCTAGATCTGTCATTTATAAGGGTTTCATTGTTCAGAGTCGAGTTTGTCGTAGATCGGTCTTGGGTTGTCCCTCCTTGAGGAGAAGGTATAATCTGTCCTGGGTTTTTAAACCAGACTAAAAAACCTAGCCCAAGGCTTTTCCCAGTACCAAAGGGGAATCGAGTTATGTGTAGTAAAACACCTTACCCGCCGTAATCGCCTCGCGAATTAAGGTAATTCATGCCCAACGCCTCAATCTCACAAGAGGGGCTCTGGTACTCTCAGGAAATTTGGCAAGAATAGGAAAGATTTCAGATCAAGAAATAGTGCGCCCAAAAGGGAGCCAGACTGCCCCGGGGGGTAAAAGCACACAGGGTTGCCCTTGGGTAAAATTGCTAAGTGTTTGGATGGGGTCCCTGACTACGCTTATTTCTGCGCCCGGAAAAAGGTCATAAAAAATGTCCACACGAGTGACAAAGATCCCAAAAAATATTTCCGAAACCCAAAGGGAAAAGGGTAAACGGTGAACTTTAATTCGCAATTGGCTCATTGGTTACCTGTACTTTAACCTTTTGTTTTAGAAAGGTAAAAAAACAAATGAATATGGCACCCCTGGCGTCATCGATTAAGTTATTGTTGTAAAACTCGGGCAAAACCCTTTTTGCAATAAAACTGTTATGTACAAGTCCATTTTACATAATTATTAAAAGTAATTTGTAAAAATAAGTTGGATAACGTAAAAAAAATGTAATGATATCCAGTGGCAACATCCAGTGGCATAGTCCAAATATAAAAAAAAAGAGATGAAAAGATTAAAAAGCAGTGCATTAAAAAAACAAGGGATGGCACTGACAGAGGATACACTTTTATTGAAGTTTATATTTTACCACAGTTGAAGTTTAAGAAAAGTGTTATATAAAGACTATCTAATAGTTTGTTCCTATTTGAAGCATTACAAATTCGCTCCCGTTTTATGAAAATCACGGAGACCAGGGGCCATGCAATAATTTTAATTTCGTTTTACAATATACTGATGTATACTGACAACATTTTAAAATCATTTGATTTATTAAACGGGAAATTGGATAGGATAAGATTATGCTTTGTTCTTATTTGCCATCTGCTTCAGATATTTTATTTTCATTAGGCTCGGTCCTCGAATATTGCAGTAATATCTTATAATTGGCAACACTAGCCATGGGCAGGGGCTTAACATGACTGTGGTAGTGACTGCCCACAGCACAGAGACTTTGTTCAAAAAAAAAACACAAACACACAACACACACACACACACCACAAACACAACACACACACACACGCATGCACCACACGCACACGCACATCACGCACACACACTCACATATATATATATATATATATATATATATATATATATATTATAAAATATATATTTTAATATATATATATATTTTATATATATATACATATATATGTATATATTTTTATATATAATAAATATATATATATAATTATCTATATATATATATATATATATATTTATATATACATACCCACTATGGGAAATGCATAGCCTATTCTGTAAGCCATTTTACCAATAGACCACATCGCTGTTTGCCGTTGGTTTTGTTGGGTAAAAGTGCAAAGTGACAGCAAATGACACTATTCTTCTGACCTCAGATTGCTTTACAGTGTGATCACTATATGTGGTTAACCAACATGAAAATCGTTCTTAGTTAAGTAATTAAATTAATTTTTCCCAGTTTTTAGAGATTTTGTATTGTTTCAAATGCAACAAATTTTAATGGTTCGTGATTTTATCTTTATCAGGAATACCAATCATATAATTTTTCTCCTCTCGTGTTTTCCCCTCTTGACTGACCATACTTTCTATTTCCCCTTCGGTTGGTTGGGACGTGGAAAGGAACAATAGATCACCGCTTGTTTTTTCCCGTCTTGACCTGGCTTCACTTCCCTTTTCCGGTCGGTCAGGACGCGGAATGCCAAGAGAGGACCGCCCCGTTTTCTCGTAATTTTTTTGTTGCTTTGTTGACATCTTGGGGATTAATTGTAGCACCGTTACATTGCTCATTGGTGACACATTCTATCGGATTAGAACGGATCTTGTAATGCGATTTTATATAAATTTTTTCTATCATTTCGAGTAAGCATGTCTTCCCCATACCCATAGCGCACAAGGATACCCGATATAACCTGGGGTTATATCGGGCAACTTTTGAGTCGGTTGTGACCCGCAGTTACGTCCGTTTATTAATTAGGAAAGGGTTTAAGCTAGATCATGTAATTCGTAATACCCGTGGGGGATATCACAAGCGCCCATCACAGATATGCGAAAAAGAGGGAGGTTATTCACAGATTTTCCTGGCTCGGTTTGCTACATTGCATGGCATTTTGGGTACAGAATCCCCCCATCGATAAAGTGTGACGTGCATAGCAGACATGGCTACCTCGGCAGTTCAGAATTTCTGACTCCGAGAAGATTCGCTTGTTAGAAAGCTTGCAAATGTTTTTTTGTGTCACCATTCATTAATGCGTACAGTCTGTCACATATCATTGAATGGTGAACTCAGTGTGGGAATTGAAATAATTTGTATAAATAGCATTGCTAATTTATCTCAGTTCGTAATATTGAACATTCATCTTCATGTTTGTGATTCATTCTCAGTGAAGTCACTTCACTTTCTTTACCATTCACGCTCAATGTCGCTCACACACACACACATGCACACGCACACCTTACTCACTCATCCCTGCAGAACAAAACACTGAAATCTTTTCTTTAATAGGGTTTGTTGCTTCGTAGTTGCCAGTGTAAAGAATATTATGCTCCCCTTTAGCCCGCGATTTTGTCAGTCGTGCGAGTATTTGTACATGATGTTACATTTATTTCCTCTCGGTGTGATGACAACTGGTTCGGCTAAATCCTTGCTGATTGCTGTTGTCGTTTCCTTTTATCTAATCTCATATCTTTTCAGAGAAAAAAAAACGAAAATAAATTAAAAACGAACATTAAAAACTGCAAATTTATATAATAACCGGCTAGGGGTACTTAACCCCCCCTCTTCTCTGTTGCCTTTCTTTTTCTTTACTATCTGGCCCTTATGTTATAATCTGGTTTACCGACAATAACCGACACGGCACCAAAGGAGGCCCCCCCTGCTGCAGAACGGTCAGCTTAGGATCTTTGGGAAAGATGTCATCAGAAAATCGCCAGAAGCCTGCAGACCAGGTTGTTTGTCAGAGCAGGTATTAAGCCGCCCATGATGTAGTGGAGGGGCGCTGCTGTCGGGACGTCCGTAGATCCAGCTAAGGACCAGGAACTTGCCAGCGCAGGTACCCGTACCCCAGGACGCCGCGTGCCTGGACGCCCACAGATCCAGTCACCCGAGGGGCCGTCAGTGCAGGTATTTAGCCGCCCTGAGATGCCGAAGGACGCCACCTGCCCGAACACCCATAGATCTAGACAAGATTACGAGCACATGTGGATGAGCATGCAGCTGAGAAGGACCTGGACGAGATCTGTGAGGACGTGTGGACGAGGACACCACCAAGTTGGGCCTGGACGAGGACTATGAGGAAGTCTAGATCAATCCAAAGTCAAGGAGGACCTGTGCGAGACCTTAGAGGACTGGGACCCTCGAGGACGAATAGATTATACCAAGGGCCAGGAGGAAGAGGATGGGAGGGACAAGCAGCCATGAAGATGCACCAAGGACAATGCACAAGAGAACGAGATGAGCAGCAAACCAGGACTTAGGTCACCTCTTGAGGCCAATCTAAGGGGCCTCGAGGGTGAGGGCTCGAGTAGGTGGCCGAGCAATATGTCGTATACATAAACCTATTTCTGTAAGCCATTTACAGTAGACCACATGGCTGTTTACCAGTGGCTCCAAGTCCAATTTGGAACCACCAAGTCAGCGAGGTCGGTAGATTTTTTACCCCGATTTTTCCCCCTTTGGACTCCGGGTAAAAGGGTGAACCCTGCAGTTCGT
>NC_051397.1:23609073-23611573 GCF_015228065.2 Penaeus monodon
CATATGTATGAGGACACACCGTTGGTTTTCGTAATACGAAGTTTCCCAATTGCTGCCTTGTAGTTCAAACCATATATGGTCAAAGACATGGAAGTTCACCCTATAAAAAAAATCACTGCCTTGTGGCACTTATAAAACGATAAACCTTCAGGAGTCAACCCTGAGGGAAAACCGGGGCCGAGTCCTGGGGCAGTTCGTTGTCGTTTTACTTTGTTTTGGGGACTCCTGCACGCCGCTGTGCCAAACCCTATCTTCTATGCCGTTCCTTTTAATCTGTAGTGACCTCTTCTTTGCAACAAGACTTGCAGAGTATGACTTTAACAGGGGCCCTTTTATAGAAGATAGCAAGGGGGTTATTACAGCACAACCTCCCCCCAGACTCTGAAGCCCTTTCGCAAATGTTCTCCTTTTTAAACCCCGCCTTTTTTTTAAATTTCTTAGCTTGTTTCTTTTTTTAACCTCCATTTTCCCTTTTTTCCTTTTACTTTTTATGCTTATCAATTTTCTGAAATGTCCTACTTCTTTTTTTAAAAATAAATTAAAAAACAAAAAAATACAAAAAAAGAGAAAACCCCACCCTTAAAAAGGAAAACCCAAGATCCCCCAGTCTAAATACCAAAATTTTCAAATTTTAACATCTTAATTCTCATGTAATAAATTTAAAATATTTTATCTCTCGTAACTCAAAATATACCAAGTGAGGGTTTGGGGGCCCGGAACCACTGCTGGCAGACGGGCACAACCCAAGAAAAAAATCGACCCAAGACACTAATTTTATATACTTTTTCTTGTTTTAAGAAATTTTTTTTTTTTGTAATAAAAATAAAAAAAAAAAATGAAACTTATTTAAATTTTCAGGAATTGAAAAATAAACAGGCCTATAAAAACTAAAAAAATAAAAACTAAAAATACAGTAAATTAAAAAAAGCTCCAGGGGTGAGATCCACACAGGGAGCCGCCACGAATGCCCCCAGATGGTGATGGTGTCAAGAGGGGGACTGTCCTACTCCGAGCTCCGTAACTATGGGGTTTTCACGTCCACGACAATCCTCGGTCTTGGAGATGTAGCCTGCTGCTAGGCAACGCTAATTCTTTCATTCTTTCGTCGACCTTGAAAAAATGCCATATCACACTGACTGATGGTGGCCCTTTGAAAAAAAAAATATTATATATATATACATATATTACTATTATGATTTATATGTTTATATTTATTAGATTGTAATTATATATGTAAATTATTATTTTATACTACTATATATAATATAATTTATTTATATATTTCTATATATATATATATATAATACATGAATGTTATACACACACAACACACACACACACCCAACACAAAAAACCACCCACACACACACAACACACACACAAAACCCCCACAACACACGCAAAAACACCACAAACACACACACACCACACACACCCACACACACCCAACACACCACACACCAAAACCACACACAACACCACCCCAAAACCAAAACCCACAAAACAAAAACAACAAAAAAAAGGACACACACACACACACACACACAACCACAAAACACACCACAAAAAACACCCACAACACAAAACACGCACACAAACACAACACACACACACCAAAACACCCACACAAAAAAAAAATAAAAAAAACAAAAAAAAAAAAAAAAACCCCCCATATTAAAATTATATATAATATAATTTTATATATATATATATATATTAATATTTATTAAAAATTATATATATTAAAATACATATAAATTTATATATATATTTAAAATTTTATATAAATATTAATATATATTTTATTATATTAATAATATATATATATATTTATATATATATATAATAATAAATTGTTAAAAATATAATTTTATTATATATATTATATATTTATTTAAAAATTTTTACTATATATATATTATTAAAAAATATTATACCCCACTATTATTGTATGTGTTTGTTTTTATGTTGTATATTTTTTTTACGTAGATTTATATTTACCACACACACACACAACCCCAAACAAACACACCACACATCACACACACACACCCCCACACACTATATATATTATATATATATATATATATAATATATATATTATACTATATTTTCCAGATAAGGAAGCCTTTCTTCCGGGGCCTTTTTAGCGGGGGCGAACGAGCGGGTGGGAGCCAATTGGGTCCCGCGCGCGTCATTCGCCGTCAGCCCAACGCCCGGGAGCTCCTCGCCAGCTCTTCGGGGGGAAAGGGGGGGAGGGAATTAGGGATTAGTGGGTTGGAGGCAGAGGAGGGGTTGGGGACGGGGGGCAGAAGCTGGTCAATATTTTGAAGATGATGAGGAATCAACAAAAACGGGTGCTATTCAGCGCTGAGTCAACATCGCCCATCAGTGAAATTTGGACCGAGCGAGGCGAAAGAGTTTACTTTGGAAAATTTGTGTTTGTGGAAATAGTAAATAAACCCTTTATAAAATTTAAGAAAAACTCCCGCCTTGATTT
>NC_051397.1:23616573-23641573 GCF_015228065.2 Penaeus monodon
TTTTAATGTTTGGTTTTTTTCTTATTTTTTGTCTTTTTTTTTATTTTGTGTTTTTTTTTTCACAAAGGTAAAGAAAAAAATAGAAGAGGGGGTGTCAGTAGCGGTCCGCATGACCTATTTAACTACCACCTCTCTGATAGATATAGAAAAATAAAGGGAAAGACATCGGCGATCCCCCGAAGATCTTATTTGAAAAATAGTCGTCACACAGATAAAAATAGATGTAAATTTACCAGACGCGACAGACAAAAATTTCGGGCTAAAGAGAAAATCTTACGCCGGCACTAAGACATGAAAAGGGTCGTGGGCTTTTATCCTGTGTGTGTGATGAGCTGAATGTTGGTGATGCTGGTGATGACGCTATCGTTAATGGAGGGAAGGGGATGACCTCACACAGAATGAATCCAAACCGAAAATTACGTTCACTAAACAAAGAAGTAAAAATTGCAAAGCTAGCTATTTTAAAATTTTTCACTACCACATTGAAATTCACTATAATGAAGCGACAGAAATTTCGCTAAAAAAAAAAGGGGGAAAAAAAAAATAAATTGCCCTTTTTTTTTTTTGGGGGAAATCTTTTCGGGTCAGAAACTGAAGCCCTACATGTCTAGCTTTGCACGTCAACTTCAAAAAAACTCTAACGGGGGGACCCATACCCAAATCCGTATTGAATGAAGCGCTCGACCCGAATATAATATCCTGCTCTCTCTGCGTTCTGTAAAAGGGGGCCCCGCAAAAATTTCCCCAAGGGTATATAAAATTTCACGAATCACACAAACCTTGGGGGGGACCCAAACATGCAAAACGCTTCAAAAGGGGGGAAAAGGGGGATTAATAACGAATAATGATTCTAGCTTAAACCCCGTCCTACTTTAATTTAAAGGGCCCCTAAACCGCGGGTCCCAAACCACTCAAGGGGGGGCCAAAAGAACGAATAAATTTACTCTCGAAAAGACGGAGCCGATCTATTAGGCGTTACGCAACCCGGGGCAAAATCGGGGAAACTGTGCACTATGATAAGGGGGAAGATCCACCTATTCCAAATAATACAATTTTTTTACCCGCTTCGCTCTAGCGCCGAGAAAGTGTCACCAAAAAGCAAAGTACATGATATGTTTGCTTCCAAATTAGAGGGAACCAATGGGCTCTGACCCCACCCCGCCCCCCGACCGGGAAAGAGAAAATAGGTCAGGGCAGTCGGGGGCGAGGGTGGAAGAGTAAAATGAAAGGGATCGTGATAAATAAAATCCGACCGTTAAAAATTTGTTGCAATGAAAAAATATAATCTCAAAACGAGAGAAATAATTAATTACTTACTAACGAAACGATATTTATTTTATTGATCCTACTCGATCGCAGGAAATGCATCTGAGGTGGAAGAAAAGTGGAGAACGGCCTTTTCGTCATTGCACCTTTTTTAAACCCAAAAAAAAAACGGCTTAACACATGTTGGGAAAAGGGAAGGGGGAAAAATAAGAAGGGGCCCCCAAAGTGTATTTTCTTTTTTTTTTTCTTTGCCTTTCTTGAAGCGGTCAAGGGGGGGTTTTCTTCGGAATTTGCGTTCCCTGCTGCGACCGGAAGACGCAGGCCCCCTGCCCCCAGTTTGTAAAGGCATGCGGGGCCCCTTTGTACAGTGGCTGACAGGGCCAAAACACACTAAAGGGTTTAACACACGCTACGACTTTCTAAGGGGAAAACGCCCTGGGGCCACGGGCACTGCCCGGAGAGAGGGCGGGCTGACCTACCGCGCTGGGCGCTTGCACAACTCCCCCCAGGGGCGAGAGCTGACCCCACCGCGTCGTAAACTTGGAACGAACTTCTCAAAAGAGGGCAGATTAAAAAAGTACCTCCCCCTCGCTGGCGGGTGGTTTTTTATTTGGGGGCATTTGGTCCACGTGGGAAAACAGCCGTGGTCCCTGGGAAAGAAAAAGAAAATCCACATCCTTAACGAAAAAATTTCCACTCCTGACGAAATAGAATTTTCCACTCTTTTCACAACAACCCCCACCACAACCCACATATATTATATATATATATAATTATATTAATATTATTATTAATATATCATATATATATATTATATATATAATTTTATATATATATATAAAAAATATATAATATATATATATATAATAAATTAAAATATATTACATATATTATATTAAAATTATATATTTATATAAAATATAATAATATATTATATATATTATAAAAAAAAACACACACCCCACACACACACCCCAAAACCACCCACACACACCATAATTTTAAAATTTTAATATATTATATTATATAAAATATATAATTTAAAATTTTATAATAATTATAATATATATATATATATATACTATATAATATATAATACAAAATATATATATATTTTATATTATATAATAAATATATATAAAATATATTATATATATTATTATAACAATTTTACACACACACACCACACACAAACACACACACACAACACACACACACCCATATATATATAATATATATATATATATATAAATATATATTATATATATATTATATATATATTATATATATTGTTGTGGGTGTTGTTTGGGGAATTTTGTTATATATATATATATATTATATATATATATATATAATTATATATAATAATAATCATAATAACCCACACACACACAATTATATAAATAATAATATATATATATATATATATATATATAATATACAACACACCACACACAACAACACAACACACACAACACAAATATATATAATATATATTATATTATATAATATATTTTATAATTTTATATGTGTGTGTTGGTGTGTGTGTGTGTGTGTGTTGTATCACACACACACATGCACCCAAAACACAAAAACAACACACACACCCACACCCCACACACACCCCACACACACGCACCGCACACAACACCCACACACACCACACATACCCAACCACAACAACACACATATATATATATTATATATATATATATATTATATTATATATATACATATATATATATATAATAATATATTATATATATATATATATAATATTAATATATATAATTTATATATATATATATATATAAATATATATATATTATATATATATATATATATTAAAATATATTAAAATATATATATATATTGCAATTAAAAAAACCAGAAAGTACAAAACACACGAATATGCCGAAGGGCCTTTTCGTATTTATTGCTTTATCAAGGCTTATAAGACAAGAGATACATAGGGGTGTACCGAGCGGTCAGGTCGGTAATTAGGCGTGCAACGATCTTGCCTAGTTCGTAGCTTCCTGCTGCGGTGTTTAAGTTGGGGGCCCCCTTTGGTGATGAAAAATCCAAACCGGGGGGCTTTGGGTGATGACGTCTTAAACCCCATAATGCTACTTGGGTGGGATGCACTGCCAGGCTAGGGCTTTTAAAGGAAAAAACTACGAAAACCTCATTTAAAAATGCCTTCGACTTGCCCAAAACTCTCTCTCTCTCTTTTTCCTCATCTCTTCTCTCCTCCCTCTCTTCTCTTTTCCTCTCTCTCTCTCCCCTCTCTCTCTCTCTCCTCTCTCTCTCTCCCCCTCTCTCCTCAGTCTCGTCGCTTTTTCTGTCTACGATCAGAGCCCCCCCCCCCCAATGAAGTCCTTACGCTCTCCCTCTGTCTCTCTGTTTGTCTCCCCCCCCTCTCTCTCCCAGTCTTCCTCTCCCCCCCCTTTCTCTCCCTCCCTCCTCTCTCCCTCTCTCTCTCCCTCCCCCCCTCTCTCTCCCCAGAGGACAGGCTGAGTAGAAATCACTCACCCTTTTCGTGATTCTTCTGAAGATAGATTTTAAAAAAAACGGGGACAAAATTTAAGGACGGCCGCCTGTAATTTCTAAATCTCTGCAGAAGTGTGTATGCTTGCAGGGGAGGCTTCTTTCATGTTTATGCAATACTTTAGGAATCAAGGTGTTCAAAGCGTCGAGAACACCGGAAAAAATAGGGGCTATGAGGATTAATTCAAGGTATTTTTACAAGGATTGGGCCAAACGGCTGAGAGAGCTTCTCACTTTAAGGAAAGGGGATTCGTTCGTTACTTTTTGAAAATCAGTTTTCCCAGGGCCACCCAAATTTTATACAAAGGGGAACGGGAGTTGACAGAGCTGCGGTCCAGACAATCTGAGTTTTCTGAAATTACTATCAAAGGGCCTGTGGGAAACCTCTAGTGAAAAAATCCGTTTGGAGGAGTACTGTTTTCAACTTTTATTGGGACTGGATCTAAGTTACTCCTTGAAATGGGGGCTTTGGGAGACAAAGACTCCAAAAAGGATTTATCATGGGGGGGGATCTTCGAGGAGTTTTTTTCGGGCTACATCTGAGTGGGATTTGATGTATAAATTGGGAAAGGCAGGAGAACCCAAAGTGTTGTCAAGATTGTGTTTGTGAGGTTGATTTTTTCCGGGAGTTCTTTTTGTATGGATTTTTTTACAAATGTTCTGTTTTCCATTTGGTACATAATCATACCCATAAACAAAATTTCCTGAACTTCAAGGGGTAAACCTTCCTTTACTTATGCTGTTGGGGGCGACTTTAGATAAAACTGCTGTGGGCCCATTCACTCCCAAGAAAACCCGTCAAAGTTTGCCCCCGGGGAACCCTCTTATGTCCCCCTTTTTTTGCGTTTTTTTGGGGACTATCCTCAGGCATTCAAAGATAAAAAAGTGCTTCTAAAGCAACCTGACAAAATTGTCTTCCTAGACGTAGTTGTGCCGAGAATGGAATTGCTTCTTTGGGTAATGAATGGAGGGCTCGTCCCTACACCTGCACAAAGGGAGCATGTGGAACTCACCACAATGGGGAGCTGTCTGTCACCTGGGATCAACCGCTGAGGGGGCAATTAAGGGTAACTCTACTGATACTGAACTTTTTTCTGAGGAAATTTAAAAACAACGGTAAAGCCTCTGATCCAGAATTAGATTTGAGGATGAGATTTTGATGAGTCTGTGGGCAAAATTTGACTTCGGGTAGCTGTTGGTGACTTTTTTTTTTTTCTGAGACAAGCTTAATGATCCTCTAGAAATTACACTCCTTGGGACAAGATCAGAAAAAGGCCTAATTTTAGCTATATATCAAAATGCAACAGAGGTATTTTGAATTTTTAAAAATTTTGTTTTTTTGGTTTTTATTCCTGGCCTTTTTAAATCCCCATTAAAAAGGACAGGATAATTACCAAAAATATCAAAATACCTCTGTTGCTGTTGATATATAGCTCAAATTAGGCCATTTTTTTGATCGTCTGTCCCACGGGAGTGAAAATTCTAGAGGATCATCTAAGCTTGTCTCAAAAAAAAACAAGTCACCAACAGCATAGCAAAGTCTAATTTGCCCACAGACTCATCAAAATCTCATCCTCAAATCTAATTCTGGATCAGAGGCTTTACCGTTGTTCTTGTTTAGATAAAGTTCAGTATCAGTAGAGTTACCCTTAATTGCCCCCTCACGGATTGTTTCCCGGGTGACGACAGCTCCCCATTGGGGTGGTTCCCACATGCTACCATTGTGCAGGTGTAGGGACGAGCCCTCCTTCATTACCCAAAGAAGAAAATTCCATTCTCAGGCACAATACTGCCCCTAGGAAGACAACTTTTCGGGTTTTGCTTTAGAAGCACTTCTTTATCTTTAAATGCCTGAGGATAGTCCCCAAAAAAAGCCCAAAAAAAGGGGGACATAAGATGGTTCCCCGGGGGCAAACTTTAAAGGGTTTTTTGGGGAGTGAATTTTGGGCACAGCAGTGTTATCTAAAGTCGCCCCAACAGCATAAGAAATAGGAGGATACCCCTTTTGAAGTTCAGGAAATTTTGTTTATGGAGTATGATTATGTACCAAATGGTAACAGAACTTTGTAGAAAAAATCCATACAATAAAACTCCCGGAAATCTAACCCCCCAAAAAACACAATCTATGAAAACACTTTGGGTTCTCCTGCCTTTACAATTATACATCAACATCCCACTCAGATGTGCCCGAAGAAACTCCTCGAAGATCGCCCCCTCATGAAAAATTCCTTTGGAGTCATTGTCTGCCAGCACCCTTTTCAAGCTGATAACTTAGATCCAGTACAAAAATTTTAAAACAGTACTCCTCCAAAGGGATTTTTCACTGGGGTTTCCCCACAGGTCCTTTTATATAATTTCAGTAAACTCAGATTTTTCCCCGGACCGCAGCCCCTGTCAAAGCCGTTCACCTTTTTATGAAATCTGGGGGTCCTCGGGAAAATGACTTTCAACAAATAACTGAACCCAATCACCTCCTTAAGAGTGAGAAGCTCTCTCAGCCCGCTTTGGGAAACCTTTTAAAAATTCCTTCGAATTAATCCTCATAGCACCTATATTTCTCGGTGTTCTCGACGCATGACACACCTTGATTCCCCCAATATTGCATAAACATGAAAGGCCTGCCCTGCCAAACATACACACTTCATGCAGAGATTTAGAAAGTTACAGGCGAGCCGTTCCCCTAAATTTTGTCTCAGTTTGGGTTTAAAATCTATCTTCAGAAAAATCATCGAAAAGGGTGAGTGATTTTTACTCAGCCTGTCCCCTGAGGGAGAGAGGGGGGGAGGAGAGAGAGAGGGAGAGGAAGGGAGGGGAAGAAGGGGGGAGGGAGAGAGAGAGACTGGGAGAGAGAGAGGGGGGAGACAAACAGAGAGACAGAGGGAGAGCGTAAGGACGTTTGGGGGGGGGGGCTCGATCGTAGACGAAAAGCGAGAGCGGGAGAGAGAGAGAGAAGAGAAGAGAAGAGAGAGAAGAGGGGAGAGAGAGAAGAGGAAAAAAAGAGAAGAGAGAGAGAGGGGAGAGAGAGAGAAAGAGAAAGAGAGTTTTGGGCAAGTCGAAGGCCATTGTTGATGAGGTTTTCGATAGTTTTTTCCTTAACCGCCCTATCCCTGGCAGTGAAATCCCAGCCAAGTGCATTATGAGGTTTAAAGACGTCATCCCCAAAAGCCCCCGGGTTTGGAGTTTTCATAAACCAAAAGGTGGCCTAACTTTAAACACCGCAGCAGGGAAACTACGAATAGGCAAAATCGTTGCACGCCTAATTTCGACCTGACCCCTCGGTACAAACCCCTAGTATCTTTGTCTTATAAAACCTTGATAAAGCAAAATACGAAAAAGGCCCCTTTGGGGATATTCGTGGTTTTGTCTTTCCTGGTTGTTTTTAAATTGCAATATATATATATATTATATTATTAAAAATATATATATATATTATATAATATATATATATATATATATAATATAATTTTTATTAAAATTATAAATTTTGTATTTATATATATATATATATATATATTATATATATATATATTTTAAAATATAATAAAATAATATATTTTATATATATAATATATATATTGTGTGTGTGTGTGTGTGGTGTATTGTGTGTGTGTGGGGTGTGTGTGTGCGTGGCGTGTGTGTGGGGTGGGGGGGTGTGGTGTGGGGGGTGGGGGTTGGGTTTTGGTGCTGTGTGGTGTGATACACCAACACACACCCCACACCCACACACACACATATAAAATATATATAATATATTTTAATATATATATATATTAATATATTGTGTTGTGTGTGTGTGTGTGTGTTTTGTGTGTGGTGGTTTTATAATATTATTATATATATATATTATATTATTATAATATATATTGTGTGTGTGGGGGGTTATTATGTATATATTATTATATATATAATATATATTATATATTATTATATTTATTATATACATATTCCCCAAACAACACCACAACACTTTATTATAATTTATATAAATATATATATATATATATTTATATATATATATATATATATATATTATATGTGGTTGTGTGTTGTGTTGTGTGTGTTTGTGTTGGTGTGTGTTGTGTATTTGTATTATATATATTATATATTAATTATATATATTTTTATATTATATATATATTATATATTGTATTATATATATATATATGTTATTATATAATATTTTATATTTTATATATATATATATATATATATTATATATATATTATATTATATAATATATTATGTGTGTGTGTGGGTGGTGTGGGTGTGTGTGGTGTGTGTGTGTATTTTTATATATATATAATATATTATATAAAATTTTATATATTATATAATATATTAATATATATATTAATTATTTTATATTATTATATATATATATACATATATATATATATATATATATATATATATATATATTATATATATATTTAATATAATAAAATATATATGTATATATAATATATAATATATATATTATTTTAAATATATATATAATGTGGGTTTTGTGTGGTTGTGTGTGTATAGAGTGGAAAATTCTATTTCGTCAGGTGTGGAAATTCTATTTCTTTTAAAAGGATTGGATTTTCTTTTTCTTTCCCCAGTGGACCACGGGGCTGCTTTCCACGTGGACCAAATTCCCAAATAAGAACCACCCGCCAGCAGGGCGGGGGTACATTTTTATTGACTCTTTTGACCGAGAGTTCGTTCCAAGCTCCCGACGCGGTAGGGTCAGCTCTCGCTCCCTCCGGGGAGTTCGTGCAAGCGACACCGGGGGTAGGTCAGCCCGCCCTCTCTCCGGGCAGGACCTGGCCTCCAGGGCGTTTTCCCTTTTTAGAAAGTCGTAGCTGTTTCACCCTTTACGTGTGTTTTGGCCCTGTCAGCCACTGTATAAGGGCGCTTTGCTTTTTACAAACTGGGGGCGGGGTGGGGGCTGCGTCTTCGGCTCGCAGCAGGGAACGCAAATTCCGAAAAAAAACCCCCCCCGGGACCGTTCAAGAAGGCTAGAAAAAAAAACAGTAAGTACACTTTTGGGGCCCCTTTTCTTTTTTTTCTTCTCCTTCCCTTTTCCCCAACATGTTTTAAGCCGTTGTTTTTTTTTGGGTTAAAAGGGGGAATGACGCAAAGGCCCGTTCTCCACTATTCTTCCACCCAGATGCTTTCCTGCGATCGATTTGTGATCAATAAAATGATTCGTCGTTAGTAAGTAATTAATTATTTCTCTCTTTTTTGAGATTTATTTTGTTTCTTTGCAACAAATTTTAACGCGTTCGGATTTTTTTATCACAAATCCCATTTCATTTTATCTCTTTCCCAACCCTCGCCCCCGCCCTGACCTGACCTATTTTCCTTTCCCGGTGGGGGGGGGGGGGCTGGGTAGGTCAGAGCCCATTGGGTTTCCCTCAAATTTGGAAGAAAACAATCTTTTACTTTGCTTTTTGGTGACCGTTCATCGGCGCTAGAGCGAAGCGGGTAAAAAAATTGTATTATTTGGAATACGTGGGATTTTCCCCCCTTATCATAGTGCACGGGATGCCCGATTTTGCCCCGGGTTTGCGTAACGCCTAATAGACTGCGCTCCGTCTTTCGAGAGTAAATTTATTCGTTCGTTGGCCCCCCCTTTGAGTGGTTTGACCCGCGGTTTACCCCTTTAAATTTAAAGTAGGACAGGTTTAAGCTAGAATCATTATTCCTTATTAATCCCCCCTTTCCCCCCTTTTGAAGCGCTTGCATTTTTTGGGTCCCCCCCAAAGGGTTTGTGTGATTCGTGAAATTTTTATATCCTTTGGGAATTTTTTCGGCGCCCATTTTCGAACGAGAAAAGAGCAGGGTTTTTATATTCCCGGTCGAGCGCTTCATCAAAACGGATTTGGGTATAGGATCCCCCCCTTATTGAGTTTTATTTAAATTGACGTGCAAAGCTAGCATGTACCCGGCGTTAGATTTTTGACCCCCAGAAGATTTGCAACAAAAAAAAAAAGGGGAATATTTTTTTCATGTCACCATTTTCACCCTTTTTTTTTTTTTTCTTTTTTTTTTTTAATTTTTTTTTTTTTTTATTTTTTGGGTTTTTTTTTTTTTTGGGTCACCGTCCTTCCCCTTAAAGTGATCAAAGTTTAAAAAATTCCCCCTTAAAACAGGATGCATACCCCTTTTTTTGTTTAGTGCCGCTAAAATTTTTCTTTTGGAATTTTTTTCCTGTTGGTCAAGTTCTCTATTCTTTTCTGTTACACAGGTTTTAAAAAACTTCGGGGGATCCCAGGTGCCCCCCTTTTATTTACAAAATGGGTAGTTTAAAATTTTTGCGGAACGGGGCCCTGACATTTCTTTTATTTTCTTTTTACCTTTTTGGTCCAAAAAAAAAAAAAAAGACGAAAAAAAGTTTTAAAAACCAATTAAAAACCTAAAAAAAAAAAAATTGTTATAAATAAACCGGGTAGTGTAACTACACCCCCTCTTCTCTGTTGCCTTTCTTTTTCTCTTTTCGGCCTTACGGTTTGATCTGCTCCCCGATTTATATTTCGGGCGGACCCACACGGCACCCAAGGAGGCCCTTTGGATGCTGTAAGAAGGACGTCATCGAAGATCGCCATAGGCCCACGGACCGGATTTTTGTCAAAAAGGTGTTGCCTGCCAACTCCCCCTAGATCCACGAACACACCTTTGCCGCAGGATCAGCGCCCCAGAATGCTGGCCTGGGGACGCCTGCAGATCCGTCAAATCAGGAGCTCGTAGGCAGTTTGCAGCCCCAGATGCCGCCCCCGCCCCACGCCCGTAGATCCGGATGAAGATTTCGAGGCGTGTGGACGCGAGAAAGGGCCCGGAGAGATCTGTGAGAGTTGGGCGAGGACGCCGCCAGTTGGTGGGGAGGACTACGGGGGGTCAAGACGAAAGAAGTCAAGGGGGACCTTTGCGAGACTTTCGAGGACGTTGTGAACGAGGACGGAAGTTTAAAAGAGGACAGGGGGATTGGAGCAGGGGCGAGAAGCCCGAAAAGGCACCCGGACAAAGCACGAGAACGAGACGACCAGCCCAAGTTAGGTCACCCCTTTAAGGCCCTCGAGGGGGGGGGCGCGAGTAGGTGCCCAGCAATATAAGATGTGGATAATTCTATTTCTTTACGGATGGGATAATTCTATTTCTGTTACCCTGGACCACGTGGCTGCTTTCCACGTGGGTCCAAATTCCCAAAAAGAACACCCCCTCCCCGAGGGCGGAGGTCCATTTTATATCTGACCTCGTTTGACCCAAGTTCGTGCAAGTACCACCGCACTAGGCAGCTCCGCCCCCTCTCCGGGCAGCTGACCCTGACCTCCCCGCGCCGATTAAACTAGAAGTCTTGGTGTTTTATATGCGTTGGTATCAAAAAGAAATAAAGAGTCAAGCCGTTTAAAAAGTATAACTACCCTTTTTTCACCATTTTACAAGATGATGCCTTTTTAGTGTGTGTGTGGGTGTGTTGTGTGTGTGTGCGTTGGATGTGTGTGTGTGTGTGTGTGTGGTGTATGGGGGTGTGTGGGTGTGTGTATACACACACACACACACACACACACACATATTAAAATATATTATATAATTTTATATATATATATATAATTTTATGTGTGTTTGTGTGGTTGTGTGTTGTGTGTGTGTGTGTGTGTGTGTGTGTTATGTATTATATATTATATATTATATATATTATATATATTATATTATATATATATTAAATATATTATTATATATATAATTTTTATAAAATTTTATAAATATATATATAATATATTATTATTATTAAAATGTGTGTGTGTGTGTGGTGGGTGTTGTGGTGTGTTGTGTGGTATTTTTAATTATATATATATATATTAATATAATATTTATTATATATATATATTATATATATATATTAAAATATGTAATATATATATATTTATTATATATATATTTTAATATAATTAATATGTAAGTTATGTATATATATATATATATAATATATATAATAATATATATATATATAAAATTTTATATATATTATATGGGTGTGTGTGTGTGTGGTGTGTGTGTGTGTGGTGGGTGGTGTATTTTTAATATATAATTTTCATATATAATATTAATATTAAAATAATTTTATATATATTATATATATATACATATATATATATAATATATATATTATGTTGGGGGAGGTGTGTGTGTTGTGGTGTATTTATAATTTTAATATATTAATATATATATTTTATATTATATATATATTAATATATATAATATATATATATATGTGTGGTGTGTGTGGTGGGTGTGGTGTGTGGGGTGAGGTTTTCGTGTTAAAATATATTTATATATATTATATTAATTATATATATAATATATATTATATATATATATAATTTTTTTATTTTAATATTTTTATGTGGGGTATGTGTGTTGGGGGTGTGTGGTATTATATATATATATATATATATATATATATTATATAATATTTATATAATATATATGTAATATATATATAATTTAAAAAATTTTAAAATATATATATTATATATATATATATATATAAATGTATGTGTGTGTGTGGTTGTGTGTGTTGTGTGTGAGTGTTTGCGTGTGTAATATATATTATATATATTATATATATATAAAATTATATTATATAATATATATAAAATATATATAATATTATATATATATATATATATGTATGTATGTAGTTGTAAAACATATTATTATGTATATATATAATAAAAATATATTATAAAATATATAATATATATATATATATATAATATAAATAATAATAAATAAAAAATATGATATGTTGTGGTGGTGGTGTGTGGGTGTGTGGGGTGTGGTTTTTGGTGTGTTTAATATATATATATATATATATATATATATATATATATATAATATATTATATATACATATACATACAATTAGATAGATAGATAGATAATAGAAAATAGATTAATAGATATAGATATACATATACATATAATATATATATATAAATATATATAATAATATATATATATATATATAATATATATATATATATATGTATAAACACACACACACACACACACACAGTACACACACACCACACGATATATAATATTTTAAAATATAAAATATAATATATATATATATAATATAATATATATATATATAATTATATATATATTTTGTAAAATTATTACATATATATATATATATATATAAATATATATTATAATATAATATATTAAAATATATAATATATATATTTTTTGCTTTTTACATGTGGGGCCGCGAGCTTCCCCAACTTCGTGTCTGTAAGTCCCATTCGTCCCACTTACACAATTTTAAACTTTGTAACAAAACTTTTTTCCCCTATCTACTCTTTTTCCCCAAAGCGCCCAAAGAAAGGCGAGGGACGAAGAAGCAAAATCCCTAGACCTCCGTCATCAAAAGAATAAGGCGGAGCCCATTATTATCCTACATCTTGCATCTTGGACAGTAAAAACAGCGTCAAGACCTTGGGAACTTGTCGTTTCCCTTTTGACGGAGGGAGCAGCGAGCAGCGAGTGGGGTTTTCTCTTCCTTCCCTTTAATCAAAATATAAAGATTGAGAAAAAAAGATAGACGAAGCGAGCGAGCGGAGGGGAGAGAGAGAGAGAGGAGAGAGGAGAGAGAGAGAGAAGGAGAAAAGAGAGAGAAAGGAAGAGAGAGAGAGAGGGGAGGGAGGAAAGGGAGAGAGGGGGGGAGAAAAAAGAGAAAGAGGAGAGAGAGGGGGGGGGGGGGTTTTTGGGGAGAAGACAGGAGGGGAGGGGGGGATTTAGGGAGAGAGACAGAGGGGGGGGTGAGAGAGTTGGGAGGAGAGAGAGAAAAGGAAATAAGGGTGGGTAATTAATTCGTAGTTATGCTCTGAACCTTTAGTGAAAACGCATTATAAATTTAAAACATGGTAGAGAGGAGGAGAGAGAGAGAGGAGGAGAAAGGGAAAAGGAGAGAGAGAAGAGAAGGGAAGAGAGAGGGGGGAGAGAAGGGGAGAGGGGGGGGCGGAACTGGGAAAAAAGGTTTGGATATAATAAAAAATAGAAGGAAAAAGGGGAAAAAGGGGAAGAAAAAGAAAAGAGAAAAAGAGATAGGTGAGAAAAAATGGATAGATACTTTCAAAAGATAAAATAGAAGAGAGGGAGAGGCAAAGTGAAGAGAGGGGAAAAAGGGGGTGAGAGAAAAAAGTAAATGGGGAGAGAGTGGGAGAAGAGAGAGGAGAGAGAGAGAGAGGGGAGGAGAGAGAGAGAGAGAAGAGGGAAGAGAGGGAGAGAGAGAGAAAAAGAGAGGAGACGACGAGAGGAGAGAGAGAGAGAGAAGGACAGAGAGTGTAAAAAAGAGAAAAAAATAGGATGAAAGAGAAGGGGGAAAAAAAGGATAAAAAAAAGGGGCTTTAAAACAGAGGCACCCAAGGAACTGTGATATTTTTTATAGTAAACACTTTCATCGGGGAGGGCCCTAAAATTATAAAAAACCGTAAAAAAACGTACTGATGAAGATTCAGTGCTTTCTCCAGAATTTTCTTGAGAGGAAAGACTAATACACTGAAAAACAAGCTCAAAGAGAGCTCGGTGAATATAAAAAATAATGTTGTATCTGGAAACGGGGGGTTTAAGATGCAGAGTAATCGCATTTATTTCTTGTTATTTCGTTGGTGAGTTTTTTCCTTTTTTTCTTTTGGGAAAGGGTCTGATCATTCGGTGATACCCCTTGAGAATACGGTCACACACCACACGCACCAGCCCAACATACAACACAACACACAAAACCAACACACACCCACACCACACACCACACACAAAACACACACACACACCACAGCACACGCACACAAAAAATACCACACACACACACAACACACACACACCCCAAAACATGCACACGAAAACACAACACGCCAAACACCACACACATAGCACACGTACACACACCACACGAAAACGCGCAATGCCTAAAAAGCGCAGCTCCCCTTTGAGTTGGGTGAGGAAACCGAATTTCAAACGAATTTGAAGCTGGATATAAGGGAAAGTAGATGTTAAAGATGCAAGGAAGAACAGGAAAGAAGTAACTTTGTGAATCTTTACTTTATCCAAAATAATATTTTGAGATTCAGTATATATGGGAAATTTATAATATAAGCCCCCTTAGCTTTGAAAAATATACAAACCGAAGGGACCCAAACGGAAAAAAGGCGAAGGAAAAAAGGCGAGATGTTCTTAAATTTTAAAAGGATTCATTTATCTATTTCCCACAAACACAAATTTTCCAAAAATGTAAACTTTTTCGCCTCGCTGGGTCCATTTCACTGAGGGGGTCGATGTTGACTCAGCGCTGAATAGCACCAGTTTTTGTTGATTCCTCATCATCTTCAAAATTTTGACCAGCTTCGTGCCCCTCGTCCCAAACCCCCCCCCTCTGCCCCCCAACCCCCAATCCCTAATTCCCTCCCCCCCCTTCCCCCCGAAGACCCGGCGAGGAGCTCCCGGGCTTGGGCTGACGGCGAATGACGCGGCGGCGACCCAATTGGGTCTACCTGCTCGTTCGCCCCCGCTAAAAACCCCGGAAGAAAGGCTTCCTTATCTGGAAAATATATGTATAATTATATATATTATATATATATATATATATAATATATTAGTGTGTGGTGGGTGTGTGTGTGTGATGTGTGGTGTGTTTGTTTGTGTTGTGTGTGTGTGTGGTAATTAAAATCTACGTAAAAAAATATCAACATAAAAAAAAAACACTATACAATAATTGTGTGATATATATATATATATTATATTTATATATAATTATATTATATTAAAATATAAAATATAATATTTATATATATATCACATTTATTGTATTTATACCTAATAATATATATTATATATTAATTAAAAAATTTAAAATATATATATATTATATAAAATATAAAATTTTTTATATATATATATTATATTATTATATATTTTATATTATATATATAAAAATTTTAGTGTGTGTGTGTTTGTGTGTGTGTTGTGTGTGTGTGTGTGTGTGGGTGTGTATGTGTTGTGTTTGTTTGTGTGTGTGTTTTTGTGTGTGTGTGTGGTTTGGGGGGGTGGTGTTGGGTTTTGTTTGTGTGTGTGGTGGGGGTTGTGGGGGGGGGGGGGGGGGGGTGTTGTGTGTGTGTGGGGGGGGGGGGGTTTTGTGGTTGTTGGTTTTTTTTGTGGTGGGGTTGTTGTGGGGGGGGTGTGGGGTGGTGTGTGGGGGGTTGGGGGGGTGCTTGTTGGGGGTGTGGTGTTTGTGGTGTTGTGGGTTGTTCCTTCTGTTTTTATTTTTTTTTTTTTTTTTTTTTTTTTTGTTGGGTTTTTTTTTTTTACATTATAAATTTTAAATTTATATAATTAAACATATATTAAAAAATAATATAAATATATGTATATATTTAAAAATTTTTTTTTTTCAAAAATATCATTGATATCATTTTTTAATAAAAGATAAAAATTATTTTCCAAAGGGCCCCCCCACAGCCAGGTTGTCTGGCATTACCCCCCCCGGTTCGGACCCGGGGTAGGAAGTTTCCCCCCTTACCCCACACCATCTGTGGGCATTCGTGGGGCTCCGGGTTTTGGATCTCATCCTGGGCATTTTTTATTTTACTGACTTTTTTTTAGCTTTTACTTTTTTAGCTTTCTTATATGGCCTTTTATATTTCAACTTCTCTGAAAAGTTAAATAAGTTTCAATTTTATTTTTTATTTATTTTATTACAAAACAAAAACATTCTTACAACAAGAAAATTAGTATATATAACTTAGTGTCTTGGCGTCGATTTCTTTCTTGGGTTGTGCCCGTCTGCCAGCAGTGGTTCACGGAGCGCCCAACCTCCTCTTTGGGGATATATTGAGTCTACGAGAGATAAAATATTTTAATTATTACTGAGACCATTAAATGTTAGAATTTTAAAATTTTTATATTTAGACTGTGGGATCTTAGGTTTTCCTTTTAAGGGTGGGGTTTTCTTCTTTTTTTTGTATTTTTTGTTTTTTAAATTATTTTTAAAGAAAAAATATGGACATTTCAGAAAATATGATAAGCATAAAAAGTAAAAGGATAAAAAGGGGAAAATAAAGGGTTAATAAAAACAAGCTAAGTAATTAAAAAAAAGGCGGAAAATTTTATAAAAAGGAAACATTTTGCAAAAGGGCTTCAAGTCGTGGGGGGCAGGTTGTGCTGTAATAACCCGCTTGCTATCTTTTTAAAAAAAGGGCCACCCTGTTCAAATCATACTCTGCAAGTCTTGTTGCAAAGAAGAGGTCATACAGATTCAAAGAACGGCATAGACAGATAGGGTTTGGCACAGCGGCGTGCAGGATTTCCCAAAACAAAAGTAAAACGCAACGAACTGCCCCAGGACTCGGCTCGGTTTTTCCTCAGGGTTGACCCCGAAGGTTTTCGTTTTAAAGTGCCACAAGGCAGTGATTTTTTTGTATGGGGTGAACTTCCATATCTTTGACCATATATGGTTTGAACTAAAAAGGCAGCAATTGGGGAAAACTTCTATTACGAAAACCAACGTTGTGTCCTCAACATATGGAGAGAGAGAGAGAGGAAGAGAGACTTTTTTACTGAAGTATTTATTTTAAACCTTAACCTTTCTTTGACAGGTTAATGTCACCTCGCACTCCCCACAAAAGACAATTTGATTGAAAGGGGATCTACAGGAAGGCCAAAAAGAAATACTGGAGGAAATCAAAACCTTTTTATCCATAATCATTTCAAGATCGAAGACAAGTAGAAACGTATAAGTGCAGAAAAACGTTTGGGGAAAAAGAAGTTAAGAGATATTGAGGCACAAAAAAACACCCTAAATTTTCACTTTTTGCTAATTTTGGAAGACCAGAGAAAAAAGGGGGGGATCTCAAGATAAACACAGTTCGGTTTGGGCCCTCGCACCCAAAACCCCAAACCCCCGTAAAACAAAAAAGTGTTGTTGATTTAAGTCAAAATTCATACGGGTGGGGGAAGGGCAGTTGCAAAACAAAAAGGTTTGCCCCCGGAATTACAAGAAAACCCAAAGGGGGAACCCGCAAAAAACAAAAGACACGAGCGATTTTTCGGAGAGAAAAGAAAACGCACACCACATCACCTGGAATGAAAGGATTAAAGCAAAACAAAGAAAAGAAAAAGCAAAAAAAAAAAAAAAAAAAAAATAAAAATAATTTTTTAAATAAAATTTTAAAAATATAATAAAAACTAAAATTAAAAAAAAAAAAAATAGAAAAAAAAATTAAAATAAAAAATATATAAAATAAAAAATTAATAATAATAAAATATGTAATATATAAGTTTTAATTTAAAAATAAAAAATATAAATAAATACATAATTAAAATTTTTTAAAATTTTAATTTTAAAAATATATTAAAAATTTTTATAAAAATGTTAAAAAAGTAATTTAAATATTAATTTTAAATTTTAATAATAATATATAATAAAAATTAGAATTAAAAATTAATTTTTTTATTTTAAAATTTAATTTTTTTGTATATATATGTGTTATTAAATATATAATTTTTTTATAAATACTAATAATATTTATTATATAAAATTGTAATAAAAAGTATAGTTTGTTATTTTGTTAATTTTATGTAATAAAGATAGTGATATATTGTAAGTTTTGATTTAAATAATATAAAAAATTTTATATTATTTATTATTAAATTTTACATATATATATATACATATTAAATACACAAACACACAGACACACCACACACACACCACACACACACACCACCAACATATAAAAAATATAAATAAAATTTTATATATATTATTATTATATCTTTTGTTATTGTAATAGTTTTTCCCATGGCCCATTTTACCTCCCAAACCAAAACCCCCCCCCCCCCCCCCCCCCCCAAATGTTTTTTGGTAACCCTTTTAAGTACAGGACCCCTTGGGGACCCGTACAGACACCCGCCCCTAAAAAACCAAAAATTGTAGACACGACACCTTTCCGCGCCCAAGATTTCCCCACGTGCCAGACGCGATTGTCGCGTCATCACCCATGTTCACCTCCCACACACACACAACAACCACAACCACCCCACCCACACACCCCCCAAAATAATATATATATATTATAAAAATATATATATATATATATATTATATATATGAAATTATAAATATATAATATATATATATATATATAATATAATATTATATATATTTTTAATACGTATGTGTGTTATTTTTGGTGTATATATTTTTATAACTACACAAAAACCACACACACACCACACAAAACACACACAACACACACACCACAAACACACCACCCCCACACACACAATGATATATTATAATTTTATTATAAATAAATATATATATATATATATTTTATATATATAAGTTGTTTGTGTGTGGTGTGTGTGTGTGTGTGGTGTGTGTGTGTTTTTGGTCTGTGTGTGTGTGTGTGTTTTTGTGTGTGTGTTTTTCCAAACATTATGAGTGGTGTTTGGTGTATAAAATAAATTTTTATTTTTTTATATATAGAAATGGAAATATATATAAATAATATATTAAAATTTTAATATAAAAATATAATATGAAAATATATATATATATATATATATATATATATTATATATTATATAAATATATATATTATAATATATATATATATTATATATATATTAATATATATTATATATATATATATACATATATTTGTATTGTTTTTTGTGGATGATTCATACATATTATACATAAAAACCCAAAGGTACATACAGCAAGTATTTGACAGTTTTTAATGTATGAATCTTAATAAAAAAAGGTAATTTTGGTTTTAAATTGAAGAATTTTAATAAGTCGAAAAAATTATGCAATAAAATTGATCTAGCTAATCGTTTTTTTCACAGTGCGCTCTCTTTGCTTTTTTAAAGGACCCCATTAGACCCTCCCTTCTTATCGGTCAGTCTTGCGATAATTATGTTTTTTTTTTTTTTTTTTTTTATGGATCAGAATAAAAATGGAAAAAAGAACAATTAAAAAAGAAAGAAAATTTTTTTTTGGGGGGGGGGGTTTTGCCAGGGGTGGCTACCTTGCAAAAACACACACAACACCCCAAAAAAAAAAAAACCATACACACAATACTACAGACAGCATACATACACCCTCACACACACACACACACCCACACACCACACACCCACACACACACACACACCAAAACCACACACAACACACCCCCAACCACACCACACAACCACACGCACAAACATATTAATCCTCATAATTTTCATTATGCTTCCCCATCACAGTATCTCAATTGATAAAATGATACAAAATAATGCAAACGAAAACAAAATGCAAATAACAATTTAACAAAAACAGAAAAAATAAGAAGGAAAGAAAAAAAATTAGTAAAGTGAAAACAAAAAAAGGGATAATAAAAATGCTGATGCAAAAAGGCCAATAAAAATAATGATAGTAAATCGATATATTAATAAAATTAGTAATAAAAAAAATAACTTTAAAGAAAAATGAAAATGATCAAGACACACACACAACAGATTATATATATATTATATATATATATAATTAATATATATATATAATATATATATTATATATCATCATCAACAACGGTATGCTCAGGGTTGAGCACCCCGGACCTCCCACCACCTTTGCCACTAAAATCGATCTTGCGCTTTTTTTTCCACTTGACCATCGCACCCCGCAAATATCTTTGATGTTGTCGTGTTTGTCTTCGGTTTGCCTTTTCCTCTTTTCCTATCACCACCCCTGTCAGAAAGGGTTTTTCTAAATACTTTCATTTTATCACATCCCAAATAACTTTTTTTCCCTTTTGTTAAAGATGCCCCAACAGCCGGTCTTTACAATTCTTTTTTCTCGCACTTCATCATTCTTTTTCTTTTCTTCAGAAAATCGTAGTACTCGTCGGAAACACCACATTTAAAAACTATGCCCTTTGTCTATTTCTTCAGCCCCCAAACACTAAAAACCTTTGACCCAATTGGGAAAACTAAGATTCAATAACCTCAGTTTTTGTCGTAAGGTAAGTTTTGTTTTCAATTTTTTTGAGAGCAATGTAGCTTTTTTGGCAATGGTAATTTTTCTTTTTATCTCCGGTGAATATCTATGTATTATTTTAAAACACCCCCAAGAAAGTGTTTTTCTTTCACATTTCCACAACCACCCCTTTAAATTTGTAACATTTTATATCGTTCTTGCCGGTTATCTTTAAATCTTCATGTTTTTATTTTTCTTGGTTTTAAGAAAAAAACCCACCTTTTCGCTTGCTTCCTAACTTTTCTAGTATTTGTTGTGTTCAAGATACTGGGGAAATTTAAAAAACTATATCATCGGCGATCTTAGATTTGATTTTTTGTATACTCCAACATCTAAAGTTTCTTAAAAATTTCTAGAGCCCTTCATATTTCTTCAGAATATATTTTTAAAAAGGTGCGGGGACAGAAGCAACCTTGCATACCCTTTGGTTTATTTTGAACCATTCTGTTAAACCCAAAGTGGTTCTTTTCATGCTTGTGTTGGTCATACATGGGTTTATTTGTTGGGGATGTTTTTTTGGAAATTTTATATCAAAAAAAATGTTTTTTTCCGAGAAAATCATGATTAAAAGTTCAAAAGGGGTTTGGTCTTTTATGTTCTCTGTTTTTCTCATGATCAATTTCAGATTTTAGGGAAATTTGGTTTTGGTACCTTTTTCCGGGTGAAAAAACCTGCTTTTTCGTCTCAATTTTTTCTCAACTTTAAAATCATTCTTTCAGCAATGATTTTTCAACAAAATTTGGCTGTAACTTATTAATGCAACTGTCCTGTTTTTGTTGCTTTTGGGGTGCTTTACCTTTTTTAGGGATGGTGTAAAAACTGATTTTCCCCAGTCTTTCTGGCCATTTTCTTTATTCCAAATTTTTTATACAAAATTTTTAGAAAATATTTAACACTTTTTGCCAGCTTCTTGATTTTCTGGTTATTTCACCTTTCCCGGGGTCTTGTTATTCTTTAATTTTTTTACGGCTTTTTTTAACTTTATCTAGCAGTGGCGGTGGTTTATCTTTTCCTGCATTTAGTCTAATTAAAAGTTTTTTGTCAATCTTTTTTTCTTTTTGCATAGGTTGGAAAAGGTTGACTTTTTCCATCACATAAAAAAAGTCCTCTTCGTTTTTAAGTGTCCCTTGTAGGTTTAATTTCGTGTAAGTTATACTCCTTTGGGAGAGTTTTTTAGTTTTCTTATTTATAGAAAATTTTCAATTTTCTGGGAATTTCATTTAAATATTTTTTTCCTTTTCCGCGCGTAATCTTTAAAAATTTTTTATTTTGATTTTGTAAATTACTTTTTAACTGGGTTTTTGATACCCCTTTTATTTTAGGCATCTTTTTGTTTCAATTTTACTTTGTGTTTCTTTAGATATCCCGGGGGAATTTTCCTTTTTTTTTTTTTGGGGATAGTTTCTTAAGCACGTCAGCGGGGTTTTCTCCTTCCCACAACTCATTTGGTTTTTATATCTTCCCTTGATTGAGTACTTCAAATTTGTTTGATTAATGTAATTATTATCAAGAGTTTTCTAGCAACCTTTAGTCAGTTTAGAGTGGTGTTGGGGGCTCCCTCTTTTTTAGTCTTTTTTGAAGCGATAGTTGGAAGTTGTGGTCCCTGTTTCGTCGCACCCGGTCTTTTCTTTGGGCCTTTTTTTTACAACTTTTCCCTTTGGTTCAACACAATGTAGTCAATTTGTTGCGTGTTCTTTTTTCTGGTGAAAACCAGTGTCAATGTCTTGGAGGTTTAGAACAATGTTTAGTAAAAACTAGATATTTGTACTACAGAATTCAATAAAACTTACCTCTTTATTTATATCTCCAGGGCCGAATTTTTCCCCAGGGGTTTTATTTTTAGAACATTTTTTCCCACTTGGGAGAGTTTCCCTGATTTAATTTTAATCTTGTTTGGGATTTTGTCTAAAGTTTCTTGGGGAGTTTATAAAAAAAAACCCTTTATTTCACTTGAAAGTTTGGGTTTGGGGCGTTTGCAATTCATAATACTAATGTTATAGGTTTTTCTATATTGCTTTAAAATGCGTCATTTATTGGGGGTGTACCCCAATTGTGCATTTGCAGATTTTCGTGGGAAATCATAGCAAATTCGTGAAAAATTTCCTTCTTCTTTTCCCGAAAAAAAAATGTCTTGTTTTTTTTTATTTTTAAAAATTCCCTTACGTTTTTCCCAATTTATCTCCTGATTCCTATATTTAAGTTGTATCTTCCATTTTTTTACAGCAGGAGTAATTTACCCTCTCGTTTTTTTTACGTTCCTCGTTCCATTTTTTCTAATTGGAATGTTTTTTTTGTCTTTGTTTCCAAAGCTATTAAAATTGTCAGCCTGGTTGCCCCCTGAACAACGCGCCCCTTGATAACCACCGACGGGCGATGTGGGATGAATTATCTTTCTGATTTATCATGGGGGTAGAGTTTTTTAGGGGAAAAGAAAAGTTGAGTGGAATCCCCCAGGTCCTTCTAACCGCAGTCTCCAATAACTAGGAGGAATATCTTATGCTTTGAAACAGTTTCACTGCAATAGCCAGAAATATTTTTTGGTGAAAACCCCGTAATCAGCAGAACCGAAGGGTTTTTACCAGATATCCACTCCCTGCTGCCCTTGCAAGGGGGCTAATAGGGTGTACCTTTTTCAAGGGAAAAACCCCGGGTTTCAGTTTATTTTTTTTACCCAGGACATATAATATAATATATATATAAATTTTTTATATATATATAAAATATATATATATATATATAATATAAAAATTATATTAATATTACATAAAACTATGCATAAAGGGATAATAATGTATATAATTTTAAGAAATTTTAAAATTTTATAATATATATAATATTTAAAATAAATATACATATATTTTAAATTATTATTGAAAGGAATCCCTAAAAATAATAATCGGATGAAAGTAAAAAGGGAAAGAAAAAAATTGAAAAAAAGAACAATTTTCAATAAAATAATTCTATATATATAATATAAATATATATATATATATAATATTATAATTTTATTTTTTTATTTTATTTATGGGTATAAGTATATATATATAATATATATATATTATAATATTATATATATAATTAAAATTTTATTTTATATAATATATATGATATAAAAATATTTTAAAATATAATATTATATATATATTATATTATATTATATATATAGTATATAATATATAATATATATATAAATATATATATATTAATTTTAATATTATATATATATATGTGTGTGGGTGTGTGTGTGGTTTGGGGGTGTGGTGTGTGGTATGTGTGTGTGTGTGTGGTTTGTGTAATGAAGTAGTAGTAGAGTAATAATAATAATAATGATAGTAGTAATAAGATGAACAATAAAAAATAATAAAGAATAGTAATAATAAATTATTCAACAATAATAAGGTAATGATAATAGTTAATAATATAAATAGTAAGAATGATTCGAAATGAAACAATATAGTCATAACAGTAATAATTATGATAATCATAATAGCAATAATAGTCAATTTTTAAAATCATATGATAATAACAATAATGACAGTAACTGCTACTACTATATGTAATAATAATAACAATAATAATTATAATGATAATGATAGTAATAATAATAATGATAGTATTAATACTACTATGATAATAATGATGATAACGGTAACGATACAACAATCATGAAGAAACCTCTAAAATTGTAAAGGAACAGTGATGTTAATGTTTCTGATAAGACAGCATATTTGTTTGACTGATGTTCGGACGAAATAGTTGTTACAAAGTTCCCGGAAAATAAGCGCTGGATTTCCTATTGAAGAAATGTCGTGTCGTCAACAGGTTCTCGATTCCTTAGATCGTCTGTTTCTATTTACGTTTCTCGAATCTTTCCGAGAAGTTCAAAGCTTTCAGTTAAAGGAATCGTTTCTGAGGAAGCACCCCCCCCCCGGTGAGAAAAAAGAAGCGTCGCAGACATCTTTGTCAGGTTGCAATTAGATGGTCGATGCTGACTTTCAGACGAGGTGAAAGCGTCGAGGGACACAGAGGAGCAATATTAAGATTTTTAGAGTCGTAGAAGAATTGTCGCGAAATAAAAGAAAGATCAATGAGAGGATGAGGAGGAAGCGTGT
>NC_051397.1:23646573-23667597 GCF_015228065.2 Penaeus monodon
GTTGTGTGTTTTACAATGATTTGGGCGTCTTCTACGATATTGAAGGACGCACTTATATTGTGTAGACGAAACAGGCGCATCTATTTTGGATTTATGCTCGATTGAAACTTTCTTTGCCGCCTTTTACGCCTAAGTAGACCTTGGAAGAGACAATGCAAGGGACAGAATAAAAAGCCAGAGATGTAGGTCTTGTCGTCGGTAGATCGCATGGATTTTCACATTTATTCTGCGGCCTTGAAATGTTCTGTATTTGTCTGCTCGATCATGACTGATACAGGCTTTACCATGATATCAGTATAGACAAAGAGAATAGCCATGCTTGATGACTGTAAATTTCTGAAATATGTGGATATTGACAACACATAGTTTCGCCGTACGAGTATAATATGGAGGATTAGTTACTTTCTGATTGTCGAGAAAAGATTGGCAAAGGGACTACCTTATTTCGAAATATAAGAGCACTGTTTAAAGGATAAACCTCCTGGGAAAGCACTCTAATCCAGGTCTAAACCTAGAGAACTTAATCTAATTTTCGCATCACGAAAACTTGTGCGAAGAGTGGGAGGATAGGACCCCCAACTTCGATGTGCTTTTTATAATGTACTAAAAGTCTTTGTGGACCAAACAGGACACAAGACAAGAGATGCACTTGGATGACGCAGTGAAGTGAAAAAACAACAATTGATTATTGTATGTTCTTAGGCCATGAGTTCTTAAAAATCAAGCGTTCATTAACAAGTGTTTTTAATCACTTTTTCAATCCAAGTTTAAAATTAATTAAGTGTATATACTGACCATTTTGTGTTGCCAATCCTCATCCGTTCTTTCTCTTTTACTAAGACATTTTTTATAATAAGATTTCTTATTCTGATTGGGCTTCCTTTTGGACTATTCGAAGCTTTCCCTCACTCCCGTTCCCGTTATTGTTATAGTGACAGACCAAAATGAACCCTCGTCTATTTCTTTTTCCATCTTTGTTGTTTCTCGTATTTTCTTGCGTTCATGATGTTTGATTCTTACATTCTTTTTCGATGCTTGTGTGTCTTTCGCTGTTCCTGCTTCTTTTATCCTTTCTCCACCTTATTACCATTCTTTTAAGATGAGTACACTGCTGGGAGGTAAGCGTTGTGCACCAGCCCGCGGGGAAGTGGCTCTGTATGCATTAGGCCGTCATTCGCATGGTTCTGTAATTTGATACTGAGAACATGAATTCCTGCCAGAATTGGTAGCTATAATTAATTCAGACTATGCAAGCAGAGCGTATGTATCGTCTCTTTTAACAGTGACTAATTACTATATTGTGTCATGGCTGTCAATGATTGCACTTATATTGGGATATTGCGTAACTGATTGTGTTTCTGTAACAAAAATCTCTTCGAGGTGATCCATATGATATGTGCCTATATAAATGAAGTAATGAAATAATGTTAAAGTGCATGTTTCTCCTCATCTTTCTCTGTAGTTTTTTACTTCTACGCTTTTCTTGTATAGTCCTTTTTGCCCTTTTTTCTAACTTTGTGAAAATTCATCAAAGACCTGGTGTAACTGAGCAGACTGTGCCCCCTGCTCAGAATAAACCAGGGTTATTTAGGATAGGATGTTTTATACCCAGGGTTATACGCTAGACGAGGCTAGATTATATCCCCGGGTATAAATGAGCTAGGACATTACTTGCAATAGAACGAAAAAAACACTCCACCTTTATTTTCCTTTCCTTCTCTATCTCTCTCTCTATCTCTCTCCTCTCTCTCTCTCTCTCTCTCTCTCTCTATCCTCTCTCTCCTCTCTACTCTCTCTCTCTTTCTCTCTCTCTCTTCTTTCTTTACCTGTTTTCACCGAGCCCTTTTTTGTTTCAGGCCTAAACTTCGCCGTATCCGTGAAGTTCCTATCAGAGTTCAGACGGAATGTGCTAAAGTTGCATCAAAATAGCACTGCCACTCATTCTTTACTGGTTATTTTAGGTTTCTGTCGCATTTATCTTTGGGGTGAGACGGGCGGGAAGAAGAGGTTCAAGTGCTTATTGTCTCTATATTCGATTTAGTAGCCTTCTCAGGTCAGATTTTCTCTATAGAGCTTAAAAGAAAAAGTGGAAAAAATGGGGGACAGGTAAGGATTCGAAGGGTGAGAGAGAGAGAAAGAAGCGAAGAAAAAGAGAGAGGGTGGCAGACAGAAATGCGGGGGGGAAATTTATTAAAGACAAAAATATGCTTTGGGAGAGAAAGAGAAAAAAAATCGTTGATACAACGCTTGAATACCCAAATGGAAAAAGAAATCCGTGTTTCGTTACGTGCGTTCCCAGGGACTCTTCCTCATATCAAAAGCATAATAATATGGCTACATATAACTAGGAACTATGAATTTTCTAGGAATTGCACACATTTTTACTCCACCCTTGTTGCAAGCGATGCCGCGTGCAACAGGGCGGTCTCACCCCTAACTCTCTAAAAAAATATATATATCCCCCCCCTTCTCCCGCTGTCATACCAGGGCGTGTCAATGTCCCTGCAAAAGGATACATTTTCCTCCTTATAAAAAAATTAAGCAGGACAAAAACACCACACATACACACAGATATATATATATATAATAATATATCTATATAATATATATATATTATATATATATATATATATATATATATATATATTATAATATATATATATATATATATATGAGAGAGAGAGGAGAGAGAGAGAGAGGAGAGACGAGAGAGAGAGAGAGAGAGAGAAAAAAAAAATTACGTATATAGATAGATAAATAGATAGGACACACACACCACACACACCACACACACAAACACACACACACTACACACACAGTTCACACACATATATACTTTATATATATATATATATATATATATATATATATATATATATAATATAGATATATATATATATATATGTATGTATGTATATATATTATAATTTTTTTCTTCTTCTTCTTTCTCTTATACACACACACAGATATATATATTATATATATATATATATATATATATATTATATATATATATATATATATAATATCTATATATACACTATATATATATATATATATATATGGGGGCCGCGGTGGCCGAAGGTTAGAGCGTCGGACTCAAAAGACATGTCACGACGGCAATCTGAGTTCGAGGGTTCGATGTCACGACCGCCGCCCGTGTTTCCCTTAGGCAAGGAACTTCACCTCGCAGCCTGCCTAAGCCACTGGGGGACCAAGTTCAGCCCAACAGTCAGCTGCCGAGGTAAAATAGAGAGGTGGACTCGGAAAAAAAAAAAAAAAAAAAAAAAAAAAACAAAAAAAAAAAAAAAAAAAATAAAAAACACCGGGCGGAAGGCAATGGCAAACCACCGCCTCTAAATTGCCAAGAAAATCAGGAAGCCCTATGAATCGTCAAGGCCGCGGTGGCCGAATGGTTGTAGAGCATCCCCCCCCCCCCCTCGGAATCAAGAATGTCACGACGGCAATACTGAGTCGAGGGTTCGAGTCACCGTACCGCCGCGTTGTTTCCCTGGGCCAAGGAACTTCACTCGATTGCCTGCTAGCCACTGGATGGACAAGCCCGCTCAAGTCAGTGCTGGTCCAAAGCCAGGATAAAAAGAGAGAATGATTACCTAAAAAAAGGTAAACACCGCACTCTCCGTGGAAAGAACTGGCGGACCCTACCACGTACCACCCAAGAGCATCACAACGTGAAAACTGCAATTGAGTATCATGCTGTTGACCACGGCGGCTCAGACATGAAAACCTACCGTTAATGATGATGATATAATATATATTATTATATATTTATATCTATATATATATATTATATATATATATGTATTATATAATTTATATAGTATATATATATATATATATATATATAATTATATATATATGATATATATTATATATATATATGTGGTGTGTGTGTGGTGTGTGTGTGCCCTGTCCTACAAGGACGTTGGCGATCATGGATCCATGATTCTTTGGCAATTTAGAGCGGGGGTTTCGCGTTGCCTTCCGCCCGGGTGTTTTATCGATAGTCACATCTCTATTTTCATGAAATCATTGCTGGTGGTCCCAACCCCACCATCATATCCCACGATAGAATCACCACTACCGTATCTAGGTTCTATTTGCCTAGAACTATGCAAATCAGCGCCACTGCTCACACACGGCGATGAGTGCGCACACTCGAATGCGGCGATCGTGGGTGCACTGCGCTGATTTATATATATATATCTATATATATATATATATATATATATATATATATATCTATATATATATAATATTATATACATATGCACATACATCTGTATATATAAATAAATATATAAATAAATATTAGATATATATATATATATATATATATATCTATATATATAGTATATATATATATAAATATATACATAATAGTGTGTGTTGTGTGTATGTGTGTGTGTGCTGTGTGTGTGGTGTGTGGTGTGATTATATTTAGATATCCATATATTTGTATGTATATGTCTATGCATATATCCATACATAGCGTATGTATATGTATCTTTAATATAGATAGATAAATTAAATATACATATGTCATTCTACATATACATACATATATATATATTATATATATATATATATATAATATATATATATATATATATATATATCTATATATATCATATATATATTATATCTAACATATGTGTGTGTGTGATAGGTGTTGTGTGTGTGTGTGTGGTGTGTGTGTGTGTGTGTGTGTGGCGTGGTCTATATATATATATATATATATATATATATTATTATATATATCTAGATATATATATATATATAATTATTAGTCGTAGATTGTTCTCGAGGGAACCGTAATCGTAGAAAGAAGGATTAAAAAACCAGGGCTGCCACAAACATCTTTATTATTTCAAACGTTTCGGAAGTCAACAACCCAATCCAAATCGCCTCAGTATCTAAGGAACAACGATGCCTATTATATGCAAATAATACCCATGTGTTTTTTAAAAACCGCATCAAAAAATGATAATAATTATAATGATAATAATAATAATACGATAATAATAATAATAATAATAATAATAATAGTAATAATAATAATAATAATATAATAATAATAATAATAATAATAATAATATTAATAATATAATAATAATAATAATAATAAAAATAATTTTTTAAAAAAAAAAAAAAATTTAATAACAACAACAACAACAACAAAACAACAACACAACAACAACAATAATGATAATAAATAAATAAATGAAATAATTAATTAAATATAATAATAATAATAGATAAAACAGAGTTGAAAACTAGACTAGCTAAAACATATAAGAACATAAAAAAACTATAAAGAGATTAAAGTTTACGCCACAAAAACATAATCTATTGTAAAATCAAATATAAATACAAGTATGGGAAGTATGCAAAACCAATAATAAAAAGTGTACGGACTTGCTCATATGTTCTAAAACACGTGCTTAAACCACGTGATGTGATCCAAACATGCAAAGCTCATTTATGTTAGGCATTTTGTCTTTAAATGATCAGAGTTAGAAGTTCTAAGTGTTTATAGATTCCGTTTTCTAGATAAACCATTTGCTTTGAAGTAGTTAGTGAGAATAGGGATTTCATAATCAAATTACATCCAAGTGATAAATATGTTTTTTAAATAAACTATTTAATAGAGTACGCATGTAGTTAATTAGTATTTTTGTAGTATGTTACTAAGAAAATCATACTCTAGAACTGTAAAAGTTGGTTTACGGTAAACGTTAAAACTACCATTATCTTTCGTAATGGGGTGTCTAAAAAAGGGTAGCATGGTTATTTTGCTTGTGTGTGTGCTGTGTGTGTGTGTGTGTGTTGTGTGTGTGTGTGTATGTGTATATATATTATATATGATATATATATATATAGATATATATATATATATATATAATATGTATATATATACATATATTACCTGTATCTATATTATATCTACACATATATGCCTGTGTATATATAATATATATACACATATATACCTGTATATAACACATACACGTACACACACACACACACACACACACACACACACACACACACACAACACCACACACACACAACAAACCACACACACACACACGCGCGCGCGCGCGGCGCCGTGTGCGTGCTTATCATAGCTATCAGATATATAGGAATAATGAATTTAAACTGCGAGTACAACTGACAAAAGAAAAAATACAACTGCAGTTCGGTGTCATGTCCGAAGAGCGGCTTTTCGTGTCACATTTACCTCGAGTAGTATAGTTTGGCTTGTTTGGCGTACCTGTTAAGGGTCCTTGGTTTTTTCCTTGCTAATGCATGTAGGTGTTTCGAGGAGTTGGCGTGGGAATTCAACCTTAATTCTGGCGCCTGCCAAGGTAATGTTTGCTTACGTAATGCAGAGGTGCTTAAAAGATTTTTTGTCGTGTGCAAGTTGCTGATAGGATTAAGATATTCTTGACACTTCCCATGTAAAGGACTTGTTTTGCTTTCCTTACCGGCGAAATTCAATAGTCTTGATTCTCTAACCGCAAGGAACTTGGACCATCAATTGAACTCTAAAAATTAAAATTAGTGTTGTGTATGGGATACATACTATGAACAAACACAACACACACACACACAACACAAACAAACACACACAAACACACACACACACACACACACACACCACACACTACACACACACACACACCACACAACACACGTGTATGTTGTATACATGTAGATAGATATTATATTATGAAGTTGATAATGAAGGTGCATTTGTCCGCCCTTTAACCTCGACAAAGTCATCTTTACATTATAGCCATCTTATGCGACGTAATGGTTTCTCCAAACCACAACACAATAACCGGCGCCGTTATCAAAAGAAACTGGGGTTTGTAGCCCTGCCAGAGGACCAAATCGCTGGGAGGACCAAATACCTCCAGGCAAGAATAAATAGTTCAGATGTTGTTCTTGTCTTGGTAGGCTCTTGAAAGGGACTTACTGCAGGTTTGACTGCCTCGTTACCCCCATCGTTAACTATCTATTTCCTCAGGTCAGCCATAAAGTTCGCCAGTGTGGAAGATCGTAAGCTTCCTGGTGCTGAGGAGTTCCCGAGAGAGACGCTGGTAACTCCCGAACGGCGGCGCGACGGCGATGCACGGATATGGCCTTTGATGATTTTTCTTGTTGTTCAAATTATCACTGCTATGATTTGAATATAAATGCTGATTGGATCTTTGGATATCGAGTAAAGTCGCGCTTCAAAACTATCATACATTTGCATCCTAGTATATATATGTATATATAATATATATATATATATATATATATATAATATATATATAGGGTGTGTGTGTGTGTGTGTGTGGTGTGTGTGTGGTGGGTGTGGTGTGTGTGGTGTGTGTGATGTGTGGTGTGTGTGTGTGGCAAGGACGGCCGGGGATTACTATCCACTTGCGGCGAGGGATTTGAAACGCAAGTCAGAAAGATTGCTAGATGAGATTCGCTACCGCTGCGCCACACAGGCCATGAACAGTGGATATTTTTGATTTCTTATGTAAATTATAATCATAATCATTATATGTACATGTACATACCTAAATTGTATCTATGTGAATGTGAGTGGTCTCATTAATGTGTGGTGTGTTTGTGTTGTGTGTGTGTGTGTGTGTGTGTGTGTGGTGTGTGTGTGTGTGTGTGTGGTTGTGTGTGTGTATATATAGATATATATATATATATATATAATACTATAATAGATATATATAGATATATGTGTGTGTGTGTGTGTGTGTGGTTATAGATGTGTGTGTGTGTGTATATCTAGTGTTTTATCTACGAAAGGTCCTTTTTTGACATCATTTTCACACACACACCACACACATAACACACATGCACACAAACACACCACACACACACACACACCCACACACACACACCCCACACACACTCACACTCACACTCACACTCACACTCACAACTCACACACACTCAACACACACACACACCACAACCACCACACACACACACACACACACACATATATATATATATAATATATATATATATATATATCATATATATATATATAGATATAATATATATATTTATATATATACTATATGTGTATATATATGTATTATATATATTTATTTATGATGTGATATATATATATATATAATATATATATAATATATATATATATATAATATATATCTATATTATATACATATATATACATATAATAGGTAGATAGATTGTAGATAAAATAGATTCATGAAAGGAATTGACTAGGCCTATTGGGCTGATCAGCCATGGGCGTCCCAAACAATCATAATTTGGATGTGGTCAGGAGCTATCACGTAAGCAAAGCAAAGGCGCCGAAGTTTTTTTCTTTAGTCGCCAGTTCCCTGACTAGTTATGTTAACTTTGCGTTTGATCATAGGGTACTATCCTTGAACCCAGGGTGCAGTTTAAGTACAAACATTCATTCAATTGAAGATTTCGTATTCGTGCCATCACCGATACGGGTTTGGACCGAAATACATGTCGCCATGTTTAATATTTTACAAGTTCAATGAGTTTAATATTTACAAGGGTGGCTGACCAATTGATCATTCCCAGGGGAGCATGCCGGGTAGTTTTTGACATATCGGACATATGCAAATATATATTGCATATCGATATATTTGTGTGTGCGCTGGGTGTTTATGTTGGGCGCGCATATTTATGCAGATATATATATATATATATTATATATATATTATATATATATTATATAGATATATATAAATATATATAAATATATATATAAGTATATATAATATATCTTATATATATATAATATGTATGTGTGTGTGTGTGTGTGTGTATGTGTGTGGGGTATGTGTGTGTGTGGTGTGTGTGTGTGTGTGTGGTGTTGTGTGTGTAAAATGTATAAAAAAAAAAAAAAAAAAAAAAAAAAAAAAAAAAAAATATATATATATATATATATTATATAATAATATATAATATATATATATATATATTATCTATAATATATAATGTATGTTGTGTGTGTGTGTGTGTGTGTATGTATATATATTATATATATATATATATATAAATATATCTATATATATATAAGATAATATATTATATATATATATATATAATATAATTTGTGTGTTGTGTGTGTGTGTGGTGGTGTATGTGTGTGTGTATATGTATATGCATCATGTATATGCATATATATACATCTACATACCATAACACAGTGTATATATATCTTTCTCTCCCCCCATCCTTGTTCTCGTTTCTTATCTTACTCTTGCAACATATTTACCAGAGCAAAAGAAGAAGTTCATTTCAAGTGAAGGGAATAAGTCAAGGCCGAAGAGAGAGAGAGAGAGCGCATGTGACGATAGTAGCTGATTTCCATTACAGAGCGAAATGGAAAAAGAATTTTCCTTGTTTACTCGCTAAATTGTGAATTGTGAAAGAGGGAGAAAACGGAAGGATCAATATCGGCGCGGCGCTGGTGACAATACAGCAGATTGGAAGGGAAAGCATCACTTACCACTTTTTCAACTTTATTTCTGTTCCCTCACCCCCATGCGTCCGGAACTTAAAGATTGGAGAATAGAATAGGGTGTATAGAATGTATTTCCATTTGTTGTGCTATTCGAAGGTGCACCCACCCCATCTCCTCTCTCTCTCTCTCTCTCTCTCTCTCTCTCTCTCTCTCTCTCTCTCTCTCTCTCTCTCTCTCTCTCTCTCTCTCTCTCTCACACACACACACACACACACACACACAGTAAAGCCTCACATTTGGTCTCCGAATTTCGCAGTTGAAGGACCATGATATCTATACCCCCCCCCGCAGTTCTCCCCTACACCATCAGCAAAATGACATAACAGAAAACGGATACGCGCACTTACATTCAAATACTGTCCTGTCCTTTGTGTCGATAAGCTAGTATGAATAAATCAAAGTTATCATAAGATTTGACCATATTAGATTCCTGTTCTTAGCCTTCTGAGGTATAACATAAAAGGGGTCGGTCGAGACAATGACTAATAATGATGCTACGGACAGAAGGAAGAAGAAAGAGAAGGGCTGAGTTAGGGATAGAAGAGAGGTTCAGTCTCTTCTCAAAAATTATAAATATTAAAAAGCAGTTTCTGTTTGTTCGCCATCTTTCACTCGGGTATCCGGGAAAGAAAAACAGAAAAATGAGGTTATGATTTGGAAAACAGGGGTTTTATTCTCATTTAAAATTTTCCATTTAATGAGTTTTTTTAAGAGCTTTTTGTTTGTGTGTGTGTATTAATCATATAATACATAATAATATAATATATATAATATATATATATTATATATTATTATATATTAATATATTTGTTTATATATACATATTATATATATTATTATATATATATAATTTTTAAATTTTAAATTTTATTATACATATGTGTGTTTTGTTTACCACACCCACACCACCACCCCCCACACCCACCCACACACAACACCACACATATATTTTACTATATTTATTTTTTTTTTTTTATTAATTATATTATTATAAAATTTTTTTATGTATATAAAACCCCTTTTATTTTACAATGCTTATTGAAATTATATACATTTTAATATCAATGTATATATATTTATATATATGTTATTCACATATATATCTATATTGTGCGGTGTTTCATTTAATTTTAAAATTATATATATAATATATTAAATATTATATTATGTAATTTTAAAATATATTATATTATATTTATATATTAATATTAATATTTTATACATTTTCATTTTGAAACACACTTACACACACACACCACACCACACCCCACACACACAAAACCACACACAACAACACACACAACACCCACACACACACCACCCCCACACAAACCCACAAATACACGCATACCACACACCACACCACACACCGCACACACACCAAACACAACCACCCCCAAAAACCCAAACCACACACCACCACACACACACACACAAAACCAAAACACAAAGAACAAACAACACAAAAAACCACAAACACGCATACACCACACCAACACACACGCACACACACCACACCACAGACACACAGACACACACACACAACACACCACACAAAACCACACCACACACACACACACCACATATATATATAATATTATATATATATTTATATAATATATATATATATATATAAATATTTATATATGTTTTTATATATGTCAAAACTATTGGTGTGTGTATTATTTTAAAATATACATATATTTTTATTTAATATATATATATATATATTATATTGATAGTGTAGATGATAGTAGATGATAGATAGAAAATAAATGTAGTATTTATTTTTTTATTTTTTTTAATCTTTACTCATTAACTTTAATATTATTTATTTATTTATATATATTATTATAATTGTATATTTTATAATTTTCTTTATTCCCCAAATTTATGTTTCGGGGTGTTTTTATTTTTTTTTTTATTTTTTTTTTTTATTAAAGGTTGTGTGTGTGGTCGGGAAAACGTGTGGCTGGGGCATGTATGGTGATTTTGTTTTAAAGTTTATTTTTCGAAAAAAAGAATACTACAGAGTAAGAAAAAAAAAGTTTTTTAATAAACAAGCAAGAAGGGGTAATGGTCACAAAAAAGTTCATTAAGGAAGGCAAGAAATCTCTCCTTGCAAAAAACGGGGTTCTTTAGTAAACCCCTTCCTTTCCCCGATAAATTTAAGTTGAAATTGGGAGTTAAAACTCAATTTACAGTACTGCGTGTGGTAGAAGGGAAAGTAATAGGAAATCCTTTTATCTAAATAGTTTTACGTCTTAAGCTAGAATTGGGGCCATTTTGTATGTAAAAATAAGGCCAAAATCGTTTTTGAATACAATTACTTTTGGGGTTCAAACTTTTGGGAGAGAGAGAGAAAAAGAAAGAGAGAGAGAGAGAAGGGGAGAGAGAGACGACAGAGAGAAGACAAGAGAGAGAGAGAGAACGAGACAGAGACAGAGGGAGAGAAGAGAGAGAGGAGAGAGAGAGAGAGAGGGGAGAGAAAGAAGGAGAAGAAGAGAGAAAGAGGGGAGAGAGAGGAGAGGAGAGAGAGAAGGAGGAGAGAGGAGAGAGAGAGGACAGACAGACAGACCCGACAGACAGACAGTCAGCAGCAGCAGAAGATTTATCATCTCTCTCTTTCTCTTCTCTCTCTCTCTCCTCTCTCTCCCCTCTCTCTCTCTCTCTCTCTCTCTTCTAATAATTATATATATATATATATATTAAAATATATATATATATATAAAATTATATTATAAGCATATTATCTAATATATTTTGGGTATATATATACCCTATATGTGTTTGTTATAATATAATATTTATATAGATAATATAATATATATATATATATATATATAATATTAATGTTTAAAATAATATATATTATATATATATATATTAAAATACAATATACCATATATAGTAATATCAGGTGGTGTGTGTTGTGTGTGGTGTGATTGTGTGTGATGTGTTGTGTTGTGTGTGTGTGTGTTGGTGTGTGTGTTTTGTGTGTGTGTGTGTGTGTGTGTGTGTGGTTGTGGTGTTGTGTGTGTTGCGTTGTGTTTGGTGTGTGTGTGTGTGTGTGTGTGTGTGTGTGTTGTGTGCGTGCGTGCGTGCGGCGTGTTTTTTCGTGTGCGTGCTGCCTGTGTGCCCTGCGTGTGCTTGCGTGCGTGCGAGGTGTGTGTGCGTGTGTTTGTGTTGGTGTGGTGTGGTGTGTGTGATGGCGTATTTTATATAAATAATATTTTATAAAATTTAATATATATATATATATTATATATATAAATAGTTAAAAATTTTTTAATTATATATCCGATGTCCAACACTAAAAAACCCTGTTGCATGACATATGAAAACTTTAAATCTAAATATAAGTCTTATTTTATCTCTGCTGCCGGGCGGTCTGTCATTTATCTTTTACATACGATGACGTAATATGGGGATAGTACATATAAACATTATTCTACTATTTTTATTTTTTAAAATTTTTTTTTTTATCGGCTATCAACGTCGTCTATAGCGACAGACCAGACAGACAGAAGACAGATAATAGATAGATAGAAGATAGGCATCGCAGTTAAAAAACCTGTTCCTTTTCCATTAAAGTTTTTAATGGGTATTAACTTTTCATTTTTCATTCAAAATGTATTTTAGGGGTTGAACACGGGGGGCTTTTAAAAATAAAAAGGATAAAATATGCCTAAAAAGTAGCGCTCAAAGAAGTTATATAAAAAACGTATAAAAACCGAAGTTTAAAAAAAAGCTGGTACAATGTTTTTAAAGATAGGGGGTTTAATTTTTTTCCCTTAAAATTTGTCCGTTTTTTTTTCGAACAAAGAAGGTCACACGGAAAGGAAAAAAATTTGTCCTTTCACTCTTTTCTTTTTTTCCCTTTTTTTTTTACATTTTTTTTCTTTCACAGCTTCACCAAAGTTTGACTGCCGGGATATACTTTAGGCTTTTGTTTTTCCCAATATTGTTGAGGTTAAAAACGCAAATTTTCAGGGGTTCTAAAACGGACCATTTTGGGGCATGGAAATTTAGGGTCCTTTGCGATTCAATGCCTGCACATTTAGACGCATAGTGTATGTCTACAGAGGGGAAAGGGGCCGCTGAGGAAAAAGATAGTTGAAAAACATAATAGAGTAAGTCCTGGAATTTAAAAATGAGAATAAGAAAAAAAAACCTGGGGCAAAAATTTTTTTTTTCTTTGACTTGAACATGTAAAGTTTTTTATATATATGGTGATAACCAATTAACTGTAATAACTGTTCCTTTTTATTTGTATTCGGTAAATTTTTTATAATTGATGGTATAAAGATAAAAAAAAACAGTATCAAAAAGTGATAATGATTTTTTTTGATTATTCTTTTTCATTTTATGCCAAGCGGTAATCATAAAAAGTGCGAAAGAAAAAAAAACAAAAGTGTGTTCAAAAAAAAAAAGTGGTTTATCATCATAAATACAAAAAGCAAAAATACATGGTAATCATAAAATGAATACAGAAAAATAATTTGAAGTTATAGCATAATGATTAACCCGCTAATGTTTTGCTGCTGCTACATAATAATACCCAAAATCTACGCTGCACTTTGTTACTATTGCTTTATTATACTTTGCTGCTACGCGCAGACTGCTACTGTACTGCCACTACTACTAAACTACTACTATACTACACTACTACTACTATAATACTATTTACTACTATACTAAATACTATTCTATACTACATTACTACTACTATTATGTACTGCTACTCTACTACTAAAAAACTACTACTAAAAAAATACTACTTACACTACTTCTACCCTCTACACTATTACATTTTAAAAAAAATCTAGTATATTACTATTTAAAATACTACAACCCCATATTCTACCCCTACTTCTACTACTACTATAGTAGTGCACTGCGTTCTACTACTGCTACTTTACTCTACTATTAATCTATTCTGAGTTGCTACTACTACTAATTGCCACTCCTACTACTGCACTACTATACTAACTACTTTCTATTACTTCAACACAAAACTACTACTATCCCAGTAGTGTACTACTACTACTATCTATATCAATGATAAATTTATAAAAATATAGAAAAAATAAAAACAAAAAAAATGAAAATGATAAGAAAAAATCTGTAGATGTTTTTTGAAGGCAAAGGCCTACTAAAGGGCCCCGGGTTGGGGCCGTCGCTTGACCTCTTGTTTTTGTGTTTGGGATTGGGAAAGTGATTGTATCCCTCATAACAATGACCTAAGCGGGTCATTCTGCAGGGCTAATATTTAAAATTTGAAGGCGCCCAAGTTCCCAACGTATAAAACCGGGTGTCATTTCCCCAGGGAGCCCCGGGGCCATAAGTGAAAGGCCCGGGGCGAACCAAACTTCGCAAATCTAAACAAGCAAGAAGGACAAGCCTCCGGTTTAAACAGGGGGTAACGTGTCGGCCTTTCCCGAGGGGTCGGCGGTTCGCGCCCGCCCAGGCCGGAATTTGCAATTGTCCCCCGGGAGTTTAGTGTGGCTGGGCCCCACGGGGGGAAAGGACTAGCTTCAGCCGAGTCGCATTAGTCGACACAGGCCGGGCTCCCCTCTGGCTAGCCCGGGCGGGCAACTTCCCATATCGACTTACCCTTATCCGGGAGCAAGCCCCCGGGGGCTTTTACATGGAACTTGTCGGCCCTATTTCATCATTAATTTTTAAAATTTAGTTTTTAATTTATTATTATTATTTTTATTTTATTTTTATTATTCATTATCTCATTTTTATTATCGTCATCATTATTTTCCCCATCATTTTTTTTATCGTCATCATTAATATAACTACTACTATAAAAAATAAGAAAAGGATATAATAGTCTCACATCATCATATTATTATCATTTTTGTGATAACGATGAAAACAGGTATCATCACATCACACATCATCATCATCATCTTTATTTTTTTTATTATTATTTTGTTGTTGTTTTTTTGTCATGCTCGTCAACATATCGTTTTATGATCATTACATTATTTAAACTCATTAAAAATGAAATAATAATGGGAAGTAATAAAAATAAATAATAATAAAAATAATAACAAAAATAAAGATAAGAAAATGATAATGATAATGAAAAGAAAAATATGATAAGATAATAAAATGAAAATGATAATGAAAATGATAATGATAATGATAATGAAATGAAAGATAAAAAAAAAAAATAATAATAATAATAATAATAAAAATATAAAAATTTAAAAAATAAAAATAATAACCAAATAATGAAAATTGTTATTTTAAAATATTATTAAAAACAATTATAAATAGCTTAGAATATCAATAATACCAGAAATTTTAAATATTATATGTGACGGTGAAATCCCCGGCAGAAAAGGGAAAGGGCCTTTTACCGTCATAAGGAAAAGGAAAAATTTTCATCAACCATTTTTCGTTGGGCTTTTGATTTTTCTCTCAGTTATAATATCATAAAATTTTTGACTGTCAAAAATTCCTCGGAATGGTTTGTCTAGCCAAAATACCCCATTATGCAAAAAAGCTGACAAACCCAAAACCTGTGTGCAAATCAAATTTTTTTGGCTTTATATTTCCCCTCCTGGGAGAGACAAGGAAGGTGTTTCCTGCAGTTGGGTCATTTTCTAATACTTTCTTTCTTTTTCTGAAACTTTCACCCGTTTTTATATTATGCGCTAACTTCCTTACACAAAGGATTTTCCCTCTTACTTTAAATTCAAGAAATTTTAAGTTACGCTGGGATATTACCTGCTTTGCATTCAAATAATTTTTTTTAAACCTGGGATTTCATGAAGGTAAAATGGATACAATTACCTCAGTTTCCAAAATTCCCTCAACATTGTTGTACAACCACAGGGTCTTTGAAACATGGAAAGGGGAAAACGTCACTTTCAGTGAGCCCCACATACAGTATTTCACCCCCGCCACGAGTCGGGGTTATGGGCCTAACGCGACCAGAAGGTGCTGAGGGCGACAGAGAGAAAAATTAAAGTGATGGCTGAGAAAGATATCCGGAATTGATTTCGCGAATGTAAAAATCTCCTCTTCTTTACCATCCCTTCTACAGTACATAACCGCCCGCTTTTCGTTTCCCGCCGTTAATACGTCCTTGGGGGGCGCCCATTTATTTTGGGGTCCTTGCCTTTTTTTCTTTGACTGTCCTTTATCGCCCCACCACTTCCTCTGCAGGTTACAAAAGACTGCCGCACAGAGAACGGTGGTTTGAAGGGTTCTTTCTACTTTCTATTTTTTTATAATTTTTTTCGTTTTCTTTCTTTTCCGTTTTCTTCTGGTTATTGTGTTAAAGGACAAAAGCAGTATCACCCCTTTTTCCCTTTTACTAGTTTTAGATTTCCATTCATAATTTTTCCCAACCTTCCCTTATCCGGGGGCGAGGCAAGGGGGGGGAACAAACGGGGAAGAGTTAGCCTTCGCTCCCCCCCTTTGGACCCCTTCTCGCAAAGGCCTTTTTATTTCCCTTTTCGGGGAACAAGACATTAACGTTTTTTTTATTGTCATGAGGGGACGCCCGCAAATCCTCGTCTTAAAATGGGAAATTTGGGGGAAAAGAGGGAACGGGAAGGAAAAAAGGAACGTCTCAAAAGAAGGATAAAAATAGGCGGAAACGAAAAATAAAAATGATAGATGTTAAAATGAATTAGAAAAAAGGATGATTTGTCAGATAATGGGAAAATTAGATGATATTTTGATGAAAACTGTCCAAGAAGAAACATCGTGATTTTTACCGCGTCAAACCCAAAGGGAAAGCGTAACCCCGTCTGAACAGCAAGAACCCAAAAATAAGAATGTGCAAAACTTAAAATCCGCACTTGAGAAAAGAAAGTCACAGTGAACCCCCCAAAAACGGCCCATTTTTTGCCCCTGAACTATTTTGGGCCCCCGGAAACACGGGTTCTCGACGCGCTTAAAGAAAAGTGTGAGCAAAATTTTTTGGAATAAAAAACTTTTTGGATTCCGAAAATTATTATTTTTTCTAAACTGGCCCTTGGACTGTCCCGACTCCCACAAATTTTTAAAACTTTTTTTTTGCACTTCTCTCTCTTCTCTCTCTCTCTCTCTCTCTCTCTCTCTCTCTCCTCTCCTTCTCTGGTGTGGCGTTGGTGTGTATGTGTGTGGGGGTGGTGTGTGTGGTTGTTGTGTTGTTTGGGGGTGTGGTTGTGTGTGTGTGGTGTTTTGTCCAATATAGATAAAGCAATATCAAAAGGGAAAGAAATTTTGAGTAGTATAAAATTTTGGCCGTGATCGTGCTCAAAGGGCACCCGCTGACAGAAATAGAAAAGTAGTAAAAAAACGTATCGCCCGTACGACTAAAATTTGAAAGGGATATGTGGTAAAAAGTTTTTTTAAAAAAAGCAAAATTAAAAAACAAAACCTTAACTTATAATAATAAAACACAAAACAAAAAAAAATGCCGACCTATATCCTTTTGTTAATTATGACAATTTCCTTTTCCCAAAATCATCGATTGCATATTTCAATTCAATAAACCTATCAACGACTTTCTCAATTAACATAACTTTTAAAGCTTATTCGGGAAATTTGATTGTATACATTTACATAATACTGGAAGAGTTTATAAGCAAAAAGTACAAGAAAACTACAAAGAATCAATAGATAAAAAGAGTGAAAAACAATCAATAAACTTCTATAGAATTAAAAGGGACTCCCCCCCGCATAAAAAATCGGGTGATATTTCAGCAAGTGTTTAAAGGTACAAAAAGGAATATTTAAATTAAATTTTAATATATATAATAATATATATATATATATATATTTAAAAAATTTTATACATATATATATATGTGTATATATGTGATATTATTATAAATATATTTTTATATATTTTTACATATATATATTATATAAAATATTTTAAAATATATTATATATTTTTAATTTTATATAATGATATATTATATTATATATATATATATAATATATATATATATAATATAAATTACAAACACACACACACACACACACACACAAATACACACACACACACACACAACCCCACACACCACAAACACCACACACACACCACCCACACAAAACAACCACAACACACACACCCACACACAACACAACACACAACACACACACAATATATAATAATATTATAATATATATATATATATATAATATAAAATATATAAATATATATATAATATATATATATTATATATATATATATTATATATAGCAGACCATTTTTTCCCTTTTGGGGGCGCGTCATCCAAGAACTCCCCAAATATAAAGTAATGATACAAAGGCCTTTTAAAAATAAAAATCATTACAACTCGTATAAAAAAAACGAAAAATTTCTTTGTTTCCATAGGCATCGGTAAATTGTAATCTCCTTTTAAGGACTTCGTTAATATTATCCTTAAATCGTCATCACCGAGACCGTTTCACGCATCGAGCCCGCCACTGGTCATGATAAAGTGACTACAGTCGACACGCGCGGGAATATCCACCCGCCAGCAGCGGAAGGTCTCAGAGGGACACAAGGGGAAAGCAAATTATTGGCCAGTCGGGAATATTAATTGATAGCAGAAGCGCGGCCATAAAACTGTGACAATAGGGGGGCCCATAACCCCGCGTGGGGTGATGAACCAATTAAAAGCGTTTGTTACCCCCTGAAAAAAGGTATTCTCAAACAGGGAACTTACGTCTGGGTCTGTGTTAGAGTGTGTTCCAAATGTGAGGGCGTAGGTTCTCCTTTCTCTTTTTCTCGCTCTCCCTTTTTTCCCTTTTCTCCCCTCTCCCCTTCCTCTCTCTCCTTTCCTCTCTCTCCCCCTCTCCCTCTCTTCTCTTCTCTCTCTCTCTCTCTCACTCACTCTCACTTTACGCATCAATGACTGTATTTTTATAAGAGCGGAAAGCATTTTGTCGTATATTTGGGGAATTTCTTTTTATCTATTTTTTAAATCAATTTTTACTCAAAATTTTGCTCTAAAAAAGGGATGCATCATGAACCCCGGTCCCAATGCACGCGTATTATCCCCTTAGGCCCTTTAGCCAAATGAAACTCTGTTAATTTCTTAATCTACTATTTTCTTTGTATCTGTTTATGTATCAGGAGAGAATTTAATTAGTTTTTTCACAGCGGCTTTTTGGAAAAATAAAAACCCCCCCCCCCCAAATAAAAAGGAACATATTACATCATACTGACAGAAATGCTTCTTTCAACAAAAAAAATAATCCATAAAAACAGTCTATATACATCTAATAAACAACAGACAGAAAATAGACAGAAACGGCAGACACAGCAGACAGACGACAGACATGGGACAGACAGACAGAAGACAACAGCAGACGAAAGAGACAAAGATACAAAATGTATCACAATAGAGATGATATGTGTTAAAAGTTTCTGTTTTTCCCTTTTAAAAGGAATAATGCTGAAGTTTTATTGTTAATGGGAGAAAATCTAAAAAAAAAGCATCAGTATAAAATACATTGCGCATATAGTTTCGTTTTTTTTGTTTTGGTGGTGAGAGAGGGAACCCATGCTCGATTTTAAAGGGCAAAGGGGAAAAGCGCTAGTATATTTTACAGGTATTAACACAATTTTTAAACAGTTGTCAGGGGATTTTGTCATGAATTTCTACAGTGTATTAAGGAAAGGGATTTTTGTTAGGTAAACTTAAAAAATGAAGATTTCGGGCTCATAAGGGTGGCTGGTGCGGTCTGGTAAATTTTGATTTCGCCCTTAAAAAACCGGGGTTTGAGTGAGGTCAATAAATAGTAAAATTGGGCATATTAAAAGTGTAATTGAGTGAGAAAGTATAACACAATGGTACTTGTTTCTGAGGAAAAAAAATATTTGAAAAAAAGTAAACCAATTTTATTACTGGATTGTTATTTGTGTGTATTTGAGATGAATATCAAGGAATATATTTTTTTTACTATAAAATCATGATTAATAAAAAAATTTAAAATACTGTAAATTTAAAGTATAATCAGAAAGAAAAGGTATAGTGGTTTTTGTATTAAAATTATTTTTTTAAAATAACCTATATGTGGATAATATCAGTGCTTTTTAGGTTATTGACTTTTTCTTAAAATTTTAAAAATTTAGTTTAAAATGAATTTACAACGGCTCAAGGGGGTTTTTTTTGCGAAAAAACTACTTCCTGTATAATAAAATTTTATTAATTATATTTTATATATATATATATAAAATTTTACTATATATATATATATATAAATTTTAATATATATAAAAATATAATATATATATATTTATATATTTTTATATTATTTAATGCTTTTTATATATATATTATATTATATATATTATATATTTTATTATTTATATAAAAAAAAAAAAATTTTTTTTTTTTTTTTTTTTATTTTAAAAATATATTTTAAAAAAATATTTTATTAATTATGTAATTATATATATTTTTTTATTAAATATATTA
>NC_051397.1:23715841-23723341 GCF_015228065.2 Penaeus monodon
TAGCACCCTATTAGCTCCCTATGCAAGGGCAGCAGGGCAGTGGATATCTGGTGAAAACACCTTCGGTTCTGCTGATTACTGGTTTCACCAAACAATATGTCTGGCGTATTGCAGTGTAACTGTTTCAAAGTGGTAGAGATAGTTCCTCCAAGTTAATTGGAGACTGCGAGTTGAGAAGGAGCGTGGGGGATTCCACTTAACTTTTCTTTTCCCCTGAAAAACCTCTACACCAATGATCAAATACAGAAATGATAATTCATACCACATCGCCCGTCGCGTGGGTTATCAAGGGACGCGTTGTTCAGTGGCCAACCAGGCTGACAATGTTAAATATGCATCTGGAAGACAAAGACAAAGAAAACATGTCCAATTAAGAAAAAATCGGAACGAGGAACGTAAGAAAAATGAAAGAGATGGGTAAATTACATACTGTCTGTAAAGAAATGGATAGATACATTCAAATACTAGGAATCAGGAGACCAATTGGAAAAGTAATGGAAGTTTCAAAACTAAGAAACAAGACAGTTTCTTTTTTCTGGAAAAGAAGAAGGAAATTATAGTCACGAAGTTGCTATGATTCCCACGAAAAAATCTGCAAATGCACTAATTGGGTACAGCCCAATAAAAGATCGCATTTTAAATGTCAGAATATAAGCAAAACCTCATAACATTAGTATTATACAATGCTACGCACCAACCAACATTGCAAGTGATGAATAAATGGATTTTTTTTATAACACTCTCCAAGAAACTTTAGACAATCCCTAACAGAGATGTAAAAGTAATCATGGGAAACCTCAATGCCAAAGTAGGCAAAAATGTTCTAAAAAATGACACCTGTGCAAAATTCGGCCTTGGAGATATAAATGAAAGAGGTGAAGATTTTATTGAATTGTAGTACAAATAATCTAGTTATAGCCAACACATTGTTCTAACACCATCCAAGACACTTGTACACATGGTTTTCACCAGACAAAAGAACACGCAGCCAAATTGACTACATTGTGTTGAACCATAAATGGAAAATTTGTATGAAAAATGCCAAGACAAGACCTGGTGCCGACTGCAACGTGACCACCAACTTCTAACTATCGACTTTCAAATAAGACTCAAAAAGATGGAGCGTCCAACACCACCTCTAAACTGACTAAAGCTCGACTACAAAACTCTTGATAACAATTACATATAATCAAACAAATTTGAAGTACTCAATCAATGTGAAGATGATAAAACACCAAATGAGTTGTGGGAAGAAGAACTCCTGCTGAGCGCTGCTTAAGAAACTATCGCCAAAAAGAAAAAGGCAAATTCCCCCTGGATATCTGAAAAAAACTAAGTGAAATTGAAACAAGAATGATGCATAAAATCAAAGGGTATCATATCCAGTTGAGAAGTAATTTACAAAAATTTTCAAATACAAAAATTTAAAGATTATTGGACAGATAAGGAAAAATATTTAACTGAATTGCCATAGAAATTGAAAACTGTTGCTATAAATAAGACAACTAAAGAACTCTACCAAGATAAGAAACAATTACCGAAATTTAAACTACATGAACACTATCAAAACTGAAGATGGACTTTTTTTATGTTGATGGAAAAGAAGTCAACCTTTCCAACCTAACAAAAAGAATAAAGATCTGACAACAACATTAAATTTAAAGACTCAATGCAGCAAAAGATTGAACCACCGCACTGCTAGATGAAGTTATAAAAGCATAAAGAATTGAAGATAACAAGAGCCCGGGAAAGTAAAAAACCCAGCAAACTATTCAAGATGCTAGCAAAGAGTTGAATACTTCTCAAACTTTGTATGAAAATTTGGAATGAAAGAAAATGGCCAGAAGACTTGGAAAAATCAGTCTTTATACACCCATACCTAAAAATAAACGTGAAGCACTCCAATGCAACAATATATGACAATTGCATTAATAAGTCACCAGCACCAATTTTGTGAAAATCATTGCTAAAAGAATGAAGTTAAAGTTAGAGAAGAAACTGAGACGAACAATCAGATTTTCACCCTGGAAAAGTACCAGAAACAGTTCTTAAATCTGAAATTGATCATAGATAAAAACAGGAACTCAGAAAGACCTATACCTTTCGATACTGTTGAATCATGATATTCTCTGAATAACATGATTGTATGAAATTTCCAAAACACATCATCCAACTAATAAATAGATGTTGACCATACAACAAGCAACTGTAATACCACTTATGGGTTAACAGAATGGTTCGAAGTCACCAAGGAGTACGACAAGTGCATTCTGTCTCAGCCCTTTTTAATATATTTTCCCGAAGCAATTATGAAGGTGCTCTAGAGAATTTTGAGGACTGTATGTTAAGTATAACAAATATCAAATCTAAGATACGCGATGATATAGTTTTAATTGCCAGCAGAAATCATTGAAACTACAACAACTACTAGATTAGTTACAGAAGCAAGCGAAAAGGCTGGTTTGTTTCTTAATGCCACGAAAACTAAAATCATGATTCAAAGATAACCGGCAATGAACATCAAAGATATTTGCGGGCTGTCGATGGTACAACTGGAAAGAAAAGCGCAAGATCGAGTTGAGTGGCGAAGGATGGTGGAGAGGTCCACGGGTGCTCAACCATGAGCATACCGTTATTGATGATGATATATATATATATATATTATATATATATATATATATATATATTATATATATATATATATATATATGTATATATATTCTGTGTGTGTGTGTGTGTGTCTATTATCATTATCATTGTTCTTAATGTTAATTTTTTTTATTACTAATGTTGTTAATATTATCAATGTTACTATCATTATTATTATTGGCACTATTGCTATCAGCATTATTATTATCCTTTTATTGTTATTACTATTAGCATTTTTTTTTATCCTTACTACTATCATTATTGTTGCTGTTATTGTTAATAATTGTTATTTGTATTTTGTTTTTTCGTTTGCATTATTTTGTATCATTTTTATCAATTGATGATACTGATGATGGTGAAGACGATAATGAAGATTATGAGGATTATACATATGTTGTGTGTGTGTGTGTGTGTGTGTGTGTGTGTGTGTGTGTGTGTGTGTGTGTGTGTGTGTGTGTGTGTGTGTGTGTGTTGTGTGTGTGTGTGTTGTGTGATTTGTGTATGTATGCGTGTCTGTATGTATGTGTGTGTATGGTTGTTTTTTGTGCGTGTGTATGTGTGTGTTTGTGCAAGGTAGCCACACCCTGGCAAATCCCCCCCCCCTAAAAAAAATCTTGCTTTCTTTTTCAATTGTTCTTTTACCATTATTATTGCTGATCCATAAAAAAAGAAAAAAAATATCATAAATTATCGCAAAGACTGACCGAGTCAAGAAGGGAGGGTCTAATGGAGTCTTCAAATGAGGCAATGAGAGCGCACTGTGAAAAAATCAGATATAGCTAGATCATAATCATTGTATAATTTATTCGACATTATTATAAAATTCTTCAAAGTAAAACCAAATTACCTTTTTTATTAATGAGTTCTATATCATTAACAGCTGTCGATACTAGCTGTATGTACCTTGGTTTGTATGTATACATATGTATGAATACATCTACAAACACACACGCATACAAGTATATATATATATATATATATATATATATATATATATACATATATATATATATTATATATTATATATATATATATATATAAAATATATATATACATACATATATATACATACATATATATGCATATATATATATATATATAATATATATATATATATATCTATATATATAATATATGATAGATAAGATAGATATATAGATACACATATATCTATATATAATAAATAAATATTTATATATAATACACAACATCCACTCATAAAATGTTTGTAAATACACCACACACACACACACCCCATAATAATATATATAATATATATATATATGTTTATGTTGTTTGTGTGTGTTGTGTTGTGTGTGTGTGTGTGTGTGTGTGTGTGTGTGGTGTGTGTGTTTTGTGTGTGTGTATGTTTATAAAAATATATATACACACAATACACACATACGTATATAAATATTATATATATATTTTATATATTATATATATATATATATATATATATATATATATATATATATATATATATATGTGTGTGTGTGTGTGTGTGTGTGTGTGTGTGTGTGTGTGTGTGTGTGTGTGAGTGTGTAACTATGGCTGATGAACGGTGGAGCGCAGACAAGTCGCGTCTGGCACGATGCGGAAATCTTGGGCAGCGAGAAAGGTGTCGTGTCTAGCAAAGGTTTGGTATTTAGGGGCTGGTGTTACTGTATTAAATAGTGTTGTATGTATGGCAATAGTAGAGTGATGGAAGGTGTCTGCTACAGGTGGCCCCAAGGGAGTCATGTACTTATAAGGGTTACACGAAACACTGGGGTGGGGGTGGGGGGGGGGGGATTTGGTGTGAGGTGAAATAGGCCATATGTGAAATACGTATTAATATATATATATATATCAATATCAATAACGTATGCTCATTTTGAGCACCGTGGACCTCTCCACATCCTTCGCCACTAACTCGATCTTACGCTTTTCTTTCCACTTATACCATCGCAGCCGCAAATATCTTTGATATTGTCGCTCAGTCTTGTCTTCGGTTTGCCTCTTCCTCTGTTTCCTATCACCATCCTGTCAGCAAGTTTTTCTAATATTTTACTTCTCATTACATACTATAACTTTAATTTCCTCTTGTTCAAATGTCCAACAGTCGGTCTTTAACAATTATTTTTCTCAGCACTTCATCATTCGTCTTCTTCTCTGTCCAGCTAAATTTGCATACTCGTCTGTACACACATTTCTAAACTATTGATCTTTTTCTTGTCTATCTACTTCAATACCCAACACTCAGAACATTATGATGCAATTGGGAAACTAATGATTCATAACCTAGCTTTGTCCGTAAGGTTAATGCTTTGGTCTTTCCAGATGTTTTGAACAATTGTGCGCTTTTGCAATGGTAATTCTTCTTTTTATCTCCGGTGAATCATATACATATATATATATTATATATATATATATATATATATATAATATATATATATTATATATTATATATATACTATAATGTATATATAACTATATACTTATATATATCAATAATATTATATATATATATATATTATATATTTTATTTATTAATAAATTTATATATATATATATTTTATATTTCTTACAATATATTATATATATAAAATTCATATATATTTGTATATATATTATATATATTATTATCTTATCTAATCCTCATATATATAATATATTTATCTATGATCATAAATATTTTATATAAAATATTATGATTATATATTATCATTATCTATATAATATTATATATATATATATACTATATTAATATTATATTTAATTCATATAATATATGATATATCTACTATATATATATATAAAGTAATATATATGTAATATCAATATACCAATATATGCATAGCATATATACACTATAAATCATATCACCTGTTAGTGGGTAGATTGACGTAAATTTACTTATTCTCTACTGAAAAAAATACGCATCGTGTCATTTGTTTATCATGCTGTTCCTCACTTGGTGGGCTTGTAATTCTCAGAAACAGGACTTAACCTTTGATAAATGCAAATGCACCATTCACACACCTCATCCCGTGTGAAGTTGACGTCTGAATAAACACACTTTGTTAGGTTTTTACGGGGGTTTGGTGTTGGTCAACGGCCCACCGAAGCTGTTTTATCTTGAGATCCCCCCTGTTTACTCTGGGTCTTCACATAATTACAGAAGTGAAATTTCTTGGTGTGTTTTGTGTCCTCAATATCTCTTAACATTTCATTTTCTTCAAAACTGCAACTTTCGTCTCCTGCACTTATACGGTAATCCTTGTCTTCATCTTGAATGATTATGGATAATAAGGTTTGATTTTCCTCCAGTATTTCATTTTGGCCTTCCTGTAGATCCGCATTCATCAAAATTGTCTTCGTGAGAGTGCGAGTGACATCTAACTTCTAAGAAGTTAATAGATTGAAAGAATCTTCAGTAGATAAGTTCCTCTCTCTCTCTCTTCTCAAGTATGAGGACCCACGTATGTCTTCGTAATACGATGTTGTGCCCATTGCTGCTTTAGTTCATACAATAGGTCAAGCTATGGAATTCCCTATACAAAAAAATTCACTGCCTTGTGCATTTATAACACGATAACGCTCAGTCACCCTGAGGGAAACCGAGGGATCCCTGAGGCAGTTCTTTCGTGACCTCGTTCTGGCAACTCCTGCGACGCCGCGCTGCCAAACGTATCTGTTATGCGTTCCTTTGAATCTGAGTGTACCTCTTACTTTGCACAAAACTTGCAGAGTATATTTCGAACAGGTGCCGTTTTATAAGATAGCAAGGCGGTATTACGCACAAACTCTCCCACGACTCTGACCCTTTCCAGTTCTCCTTATATAAAACTTTCCAGCATCTCATTACTTATCTTGTTCTTTGATTATACCTGCTCATTTCCCTGATTTCCTTTTACTTTTTGCTTTCATATTTCTAAGTTCCATACTTCTTCTTTAAGTAATTAGAAGAACAAAAAATACAAATAAAGAACAAACCCACCATTAAACGGAAACCTAAGATCCCACAGTCTATTTACTCAAAATTTAAATCGTAACTCTTAGTGCCATGTAAATAATTAAATATTTTATCTCTCGTAAATCAATATCACCGGAGTGAGGTCGGGCGCTCGTAACCACTGCTGAGGCAACGGGCACAGCCCAAGAGAGAATCGGCGCCCAAAACACAAGTTATATATACTAATTTTCTTGTTGTTGTTGTAAATAAAAAAAAAGGCATATAAAAATTAAGAAAGCTAAAAAAGTAAAAGCTAAAAGTACAGTAAATATAAAAAATGCTCCAGGGATGAGATCCACACAGGTAGCCGCCACGAATGCCCACAGATGGTGATGGTGTCAAGAGGGGGAACTGTCCTACTCCGAGCTCCCGTAACTAGTGGGGGTACATCACGTCCACGACAGATCCATCGGCTGCTTGGAGAGATGTAGCCTGCTGCATAGGCAACAGCTAAACTCTTCTCATTCTTTCGTCCGGGCCTTGGAAATAATGCCATGATCGACACTGACTGATGGTGGCCTTCGAAAAAAAAAAATATATATATATATATACATATATATACTATATATGATTACATATATGTTTATATTATATATAGATATGTAATTATATATGTAAAATTATATATTATACATCTTATATATAATATTACATATATTATACATAATTGTGTACACACCACACACCACACACACACACACAACACACACACACACACACACACACACACACACACACACACACACGCACACCCCCCACACATCAAACTACATCACTACTATGTACCATCACTACACTATCACTCCATTATACTATATATGTATAATATTATATATTAATCAATATATCATATA
>NC_051397.1:23730841-23735841 GCF_015228065.2 Penaeus monodon
GACCGAAATTTTGATTTGAGGGTGATGATTTTGATGTAAATCTTGGGCCATAGACTTCGGGTTGTTTGGTGACTTTGTTTTTTCCCGAAAGCTTTGATGATCCTCTAGAATTCCCATTTCCTTTGGCAGCAGACATCAAGAAAATGGCCTGATTTGAGCATATATCAGACATGAAACTTTGAAGGTATTTTGATATTGTTGGCTAATTATCCATGTCTTTTTTAGTCGGATGAGTTCTCTATTGGCACTGTGCCATGTGTACAGTACCATATACCTACTATGAGACTCAGCCTTTATGTCTTGTACACATCAGTGGCGACTACCTGAAGCAGCTAAAAACAGATATGGGAGGAGTGCGATACTATGCTTGGGCTGGTGTGATTGAACCAAGCACATCACCCAGGCTCTTACCCATAGGGGCTTGTCAAAAAGAAGGATGGAACGTCGCTTCTTGTAGTTTATCGTCACTAAACTCTGTGACAAAAACTGACACCCACCCTTTCCCAAAGGATTGACAGCTGAGGGATGAGCTCAGAGAAACAGCAATCTTTTCACTACTTGACAGTAGGAGTTCTTACTGGAGTATCCCTGGCCCACCATTCAGCGATGGTTATCACCTTTGTCAGGGGGAACGTATGCCATTTGGTTTGTCTTGGTACCAACAACTTTTCAGTAAACTATGATGTCTTCTTAGAGCAGTTCTTGGCCGTCATACATTAGCTTACCCAGATAAACTTGTTGTCTTCAGTAAAAACTTTGACAAACTCTGTGTCATCTGAAAGAAACACGGGATATATTAGATTGTGCTGGATTAACCCAATGTTAACAAATGTGAATCTGTTTTGCAGAACTTCAGGTTCTTAGGATTCCAAGTTACTCCTAAAGGCATTCTCCCTGATCCTGACAAAGTTCGAGAAATTGCAGAGATGCCAGCCCCAAAAAAAAGTAAGGGGAGTGAAACGATACTTGGAGCTACAGTATTCTTCAGAAGCATTTTTCCTGATTATGCTAAAGTACTCCCCCTAACCAACTTATAAGAAAGATAAAAGATTCAAATGGACAGATGAGTACCAGAAAACTTTCAGTCTTTTAAAGATTCTTTGATGAATGCCCTGCTGAATCGAACTTTGATCACCATTTGAGATACACACTGACGCATCACCAGTTTGCCCTTGGTGCTCATTAATGCAGAGAGATAGTGAGAACAAGCCCATGTCATAGCCTACTTCAGTTAAAGTTGAGGGATCAAGACTCGATATTCTGCTACTGACACAGTACTCTCGCCGTTATGAAAGTGTCCGGCATTTGACCCTTTATGTATAGGTCCAAATTCCATTGTACACGACCATCGACCACTTGTGTATGTTTCACAAGAAAACAAAGTCCCCAAAGATGTCTAGGTGGCAATATGACCTGTCCTGGCTATTCGTTTTAACATTCTGTGTACAAGCCTGGTACCGCACACCATATTCCAGAATATGTTAAGTCGATATTTCAGTTGTAGTATATCAGATCCAGACCCAAAGACCGATGAGATCAGAACAACTGGAAGGATCCCCGTATGTGGCACGAAATCATTTCTTTATCTGGAATAGGAAGCGGTTCCTCACAGAAAACCTCCGCGCCCTCTGGAAGTTTGCAAACTCCAGAATGGTGTTTGTATCGGTGAGAAATTTTACACCTGAATCGAATTGTGACCAACTTGTGGTTCCCTCGACAACTTCGAGGAGTGCATTAAAATTAGCCCACTCCTCTCCAATTGCCGCTCACCCTTGTGTGTTTGGACGTTGCAAACTTAAAGGACCATGTTTTTTCCAAACATGCTTCGTGACGTCAAGGATAGTTGCCAGCCTGTGGAGACTGCCAGCGACGAAAAGGAAGCCCAAGAAAGGCTCCTTCTTTGCAAAACCGTGCCAGATGTCCAGTTCCTCTTTTGAGAAAATAAGTGCTGATTTAATGAGCTAGGGAGATCTAGGCTGTTATCGTTACTGTCTGACCATCATTGATCATTTAACCTCGTTATGTCCCAATCGTTCCCTTGAAAACAAAGGAAGCCGACCTGTGGCTTGATGCGATGTTCCGAGAATTTAGCACGATATTTGGTCCTCCTCGCCTTATACAAACTGATGGGGGATCTGAATTTAACAATCGACATGTTTAAGGAGTGCTTGGCCGCACTAACTGCAGATAAAGACAACCTTGACAACGGTGCTTATCATCCTCAGCTAATGGGATGATAGGAGCAATAGAGTAGTTAAGATGCAATCGGGCATCCCTAGCAATATAACCCTATCACGGATGGAGCAGCTTATCCCTCAGGTGAGGCTGGCTCTTAACAGCGCCATTCATCGTAGTACCGGAAGATCAGCCTTTATACTTGAATGACAGGTCATCATGGCCATTTTTCCTGTTGGACTAACCAACGATCTGTCTACATTCAGAGTCATCTAGAACCTTTTTATAATGCTCTCAATATAGCTCGTAGGTAGCCCTTGAGACTAACAAGACCGCAAGGGAACAGTGACAACGATTATGATAAACTGTCTGCCAAACCAAAGGCAATTAGCTGAAGGAGATCTCGTCTTATATAAGATCGAGTTCGTAAGACTGGGGTAGATAAAGCCTGCAAAATCCGGCGCTGGTCAGGGCCTGCACGCAATCAAAAAGAAAATCGTCCTGTTACTTTTTTTGCTGAAAGATTCTACCCCAACCTTTTAATGAGAAGCAATACCACAATTAATGACTTGAAACCTTTTAAAGTTTTGGGTGAAATCACTTACCCTGAATTGTATGATAATATAAGTCCTGATTTGTTTGGTCCACTTTTGGATGGCGATTCTGAACCAGTGTATGCTACTTGCAAACTGGTTATCTAATGTAAATGGGTTATTTTTAGTTTTAATGGTTTTGTTTTAAATCATCTTAGTTTGTTATGTGGTTTTTTTGTAAACGGTATTCAATAAGCCAATTACGTTCCTGAAGCCAAGCCATTTATACCTCCTCGGGCAATCTTAAATACAACGGATAAACAATACGCTGCTTTGTCAACAACTATTTTCCTGTTCACTGTCATCTATCTCATTAAGCCTGCCAACTAACTCATGGGGTTTGGTGTGGGATTCTCTCAGTCAGTGTATGAGCATGTAACCACACCCTGTCCCTGGTCTGTGAATCCTGTGGAAGAAACCTAGATGGAAGTTGATGATAAGTGTCGAGAACTGGTGAGTGGTTTGGAGATGAGGGTGCTTGCAGTACCTGATGATGACGGTGGAGATGTTTTGGAGTTATCACCACGTCAGTGAGACTACTGTACTGACAGCAGCAGTCTCGATGCAGCCAAGATCGATGTTAATACTGTCCGTGGAGATCATAGCCATACCACGGAGTAGGAAGGTTCCAGGAGAGCTTCGTCACCGCGTCTCACGGGTCCCTGGTGATCTAACCGAGTCGCCCTAGTAACAACCCCATCAGAGGATGTGAGCAGATCTCGCTATAGGGCAGTTGGACTTCGAGGACCAGCCATAATAGACGTCGTGGACTTCGCTCTACTAGGTGGGGGAGGGGTGTATGAGCTGCCGCTCCTACTTGCTTCCTTTGGCAACCCACACGCCGCTCAGCCATCATCCTAAACCCCCCACAAATTGTCCCCTCGACCACTAATTACAAGTGTGGACCAGGGCGTGAGATCCTGAACGGAGACGCTGACGGGACCGCGGCAGAAGGTACCGCCCTGAACGGAGGCGCTGCAGGTGGAGGATGGCGACGCCCTGGATATTTTTAGTTTTTTTTAGGAGTTTTGTGGCCCAAGCTACTCGAGGCAACGACCGTCACGAGTGTCCCCTCGACCCTGCGAGGGATAACGTCAGTGGGTCACCCTCGTAATTTACGGGGATAGCAGGATGGCGCCCAAGATGGCGACGGACAAGGCTGAGGGAAAATCTCCAACGGGCATTTTGGCGGCCACACCCCTCAGCTAGCCCACGGAAACATTTTTAATCAATCTATTTAAATTTATGTATATTGGTTGCCCTTCTTTTAGTGTTTATATATTGTTTTTATGTATATTTTTCTATCATTACCTCCTTTAATTTTCTAAATTCACGGCGATCTTCAGATAATTTGTATTTTTAATAACCCCTTTAGAGAGGCAGACGATGTTTAACGGGAAATGAGTCGAGATGCGCGAACGATCTCCCTGCGCACGACTTGTTGTATAAATAAGGTGGGGTCAACCACCTTGCTTTGAGTTGCGCACAGGCCATCGGTCTCTTACCACGGTCGGCATCCTTCATATAGCCGCCATTCTTCTCTGGTTTTATCATTTTATTTGTTCTTTGTTTTTAATTTTACGTGAACCTTATGAATCATAACAGTGATTCTTCATGCATTAAGAGGTTTGTTGTTTATACTTTTTTTTAAAGATTGCCCCTTTTTAAGTGTTTTGTGCTTGTACTTTTATGTTTTTTTCGGAGGTTTATTCTTTCTTTTGTGTTTTAATTTTTTAATAATGGGGTTTTTTTTGAGTTTTTGCTTTCGTTTCGTTTTTTCCAAAAAGGCTTCAAATGGGAATGATAAAATACCGTTAAGGTATAGTACAAATGAATGATGGAAGTGAATGTAAAAACCTGAATTGATAACAGTAAAGTTTCTCCGGTTCATTTAATTTAAATTTCATTTTCAAACGTTTCTTTTTAAGTTTTAATTTTACTCTGATGTTATTTTAATTTTTACGTTTCATTCATTATACATCTTTTATCTTCTATATTTTGGTGATGCTTTGGGCAATGACTGATTCAACATATTTTATTTCTTCTTGCTAAAAGACGCTACCAAATGTACTAGTGTCAAGACTACGCCAATGACAATTACTCTGTGCGAACAGAGGGAGGCCGGAGGTTAGGTCTCGTTGGCTCCTACGGCCCCGCAAACTAGGGGAAAGAGACAGATAACCCCTACACACCAAACCTAACCCAAATCTAACCCAAACCTAACAAAAACCT
>NC_051397.1:23738341-23740841 GCF_015228065.2 Penaeus monodon
GAGCATGATAAAATTTTAAATTTTCATTTTGATACCCCTTGGAGTGAGTACGGGGTTTTAGGGTCCCTATTTTTTTCCACGGAGAGGCCGGTGTTTCCCGATTAGGTAATCATTCTCTCTATTTTTTTACCGGGTTTGGGGACCAGCACGGGACTTGGGTTTGGGGTTTGGGCCCCACCCAGGGGGCTAGGTAGGCAATCGGGGGAAATTTTCCTTCCCCTAAACAAGCGCCGGCCGGTGACTCGAACCCTCGAATCAGATTTTCCCCTGTGGGGCCCGTCTTTTAGTCGATGCTGTAACCAGTCCCGGGCCCCCCGGGCCTTGACGATATGGGCCCTTCCCTGATAAAAATATATAAAATAAAATATGGATTAAAATATAAATATATAATAAAATATTAAATATATTATATAAAATTATAATTATTACACACACATAACCCATAAAGGGATGTACATATATGATAAAAAAAAAAATTTTTAATAATTATATATGGATTATATATAAATTTTATATAATATAAAAATATTTTTTTATGAAAACATTTTATATGTATGAAAAACACACCAAAAACACACACACACACACACACACCAAAACAAACACACACACACACAAGGGGAAAAAAATATATAAATAAAAAAAAATATATAAATAATAAGAATTAAACAAAAACATAATATAAAAATATAATAAAAAAAAATTAAAAAAAAAAAATATATTAATGATATAAGAAAAAATAAAAAAAATATTTAAAAAAGGGAAAATAGGGGGGGGAAAAATTAAAATAGAAAAAAAAAATATAATATATAATAAAAAAAATATAAAGAAAAAAAAAAAAAAGAAAAACAAAATAAATAGGGGGAGGGGTGGGGGGGCTTTTGGGGGGGGGGGGAATTTGGGGGGGGGGGCACACATACCCCAAAAGAAACACCCCCACAAAAGGGGCAAAAATGGGGGGGGGTAAAAAAAATTAAAAAAAAAAAAAAATATTTTAAAAAATGTAAAAAAAATAAAAACATATAAATAAAAAAATTTTAAATATATAAAAAAAAAAAAAAAAATATTTAAAAAGTATTATAAAAAAAGGATAACAAAATAATAGAAAATTAATTTTAAAAATATAAATATATAAATAAAATATAAATATCTTTTAAAAAAAAATTTTATATAAATAATATAATTTAGAAATAATTTTATCTTCTTTTCTTTATATATATATATATTATAATAATATATAAATTTATATTTTATATTATATATATATTTTTTAAAATTTTCTTATAATAATTTTCTATTTATACAATTTTTACCATTAATTTATACACCACCCCACCACCAACACACCCCCACACACACCCACATACACACACACCACACACACAAACCCCCAAAAAAAACCAAACCCCCCACACAGACCCCACACACACATATAATATATATATATATTAAAAGGGAATCATATTTATATTTTCCCTTTTAATTATTTGTGTGGGGGGTTGGTGATTGTTGGTGTGTGTGTTTTGTGTTTTAAAAAATCCCGAAAACCCCACCCCACAAGAATTCCATAATAAAGATATTAAAATATATATATTAAATTTTTAAAAAAATATAAAACAACAAACACACAAAAAAAAATATATAATATAATATATATATAAAAATAATAATTTAAAAATATATTAAAGGAATACAAATATATATAGGGATACTACAATATATATATAATATATTTATATAATATAAAATATATATTAATATATTAAATATTATTAATAAAATATAGATATGGGATGTATATATGGGAAAAAATAAAATATATCTAATATATATATAGAATATTATTTTATATATTTTTAAAAAGAATAAAAAATTGTATATTTTATAATTTTATAGATAATAATATATATATTATTATATATTCATTTAAATTAAAAATATACAAAAAATAGAATGTGGTGTGGGGGTGTGTGTGTTTGTGTATGCATATAAAACATATATAATTTTATATAAAAATTTTTTTTTATTTATATATTTAAATAGATAAATAGAATAGGATAAGAGAAGAAGATAGATAGATAGAAGAAGAGGGAAAATATTTACTTATCATATACCTATATTTTAAATATAAATAATTTTATATATATATATATTTTTATATTAATAAAATATATTATAAAATATTTTATATATAAAATATCTATACAATAAAAACACCACAAAAAACGGGGTTTTTCCCGTGAGTATGTATACAATTATGTATATCTAATAAATGCATTTTAATATTATATATAATATATATATATAATTTGTATAAAAAATAATAATAAAAATATATATATATTTTATTTTATATATAGATATATGGAATTTTATATATAAATATATTTTATGGTATTATTATAAATATATTTATGTATATAATATTATATATTATAATATATAATGGTTTGATAATGATAAAATTTAAATTTACATAAAATATAGTATAATTACTATG
>NC_051397.1:23744599-23749599 GCF_015228065.2 Penaeus monodon
AAAAACAAAAAAAAACACAAACACAAAAAAACACACACCCCACAAAAACAAAAAACCCACAACAAAAAAAAATATAATAAAAATAAAAATATATATATAATATAATCTATATATTATAATATATAAATACACACACACCAAAAAACACAACACCCACACCCACACACACACACACCCACACACACACAAACACTATATTTTATCTATATATATATAAATATAAATATTATTTTAAATATATATATGAATATATAATATATTTAATATATATATTATAATATATAATTATATATATAACTCAACACACAACCCCAAACACACACACGCACACACACACACACACCACACACACACACACACCCCACACACACAAAAACCCAACACACACCACAACCACACCACACCACACACACACCACACAACCCCCCAAAAAACCACACCACAATTATAGATATTATATTATATATAATATATTTATAATATATATTTATAAAACATACCCCAAAAAACCCGGGCACACACACACACACAAAACACACACACCCCACACACAAACACAAAAACACCCCAACACACACACAAAAACCACACACAAATATAAATAATAATAAAATATATATATATAATATATATAAAATTTTATATTTATATATATATTATATATATATATTAATATATATAATATCTTTATATATTAATATTATATATTATAAATTTTAATATATTATAATATTCCCCAGTGAAAGACCCCAATTTTTACCACAAACCCTTAATACTGGCTCTCTTATTTAAATTTTTTATAAAAATTTTTGTGTTTGATATTAACAGGATGCCACGTTAAAGAATATAAAATTTCATAATCATAAAAAGCGTTAGCTTAGTGAATTTTATTAGGTATAAATTTAAGAGTGACCCCAAACATATGTTTATTGCGGGAGAAAAGCGCGTCATGCCACTGTTTACAAGTTAAATTTAAACCCTGATAATCAAATTTGAATTTTGGGTTTAAACACGTGAAATGGCCGGGGTTTAAAAAGGGGTTTACTGCGGTTGGGGGTAAATATAGTATAAATTCAATTTTGTAGGGAAAACGACAGAGAATAAGGTGTCATGCCCTAATATTTTTTTATGGGATTACAAAAGGGGGGGACACATTTAAAAAGTAAAAGTTTTACTAAAAAAGAAAGATATGACTATGAAAGGAAAAGGAGAAAAGGAACAAAAAAAAAATAAAAAAATAAATAAAAAGAAAAAGAAAATGAAAGCACTGAAGAAAAAAACAAAAAAAAGAAAAAAAAATAGAGAGAAAAAAAAAAAAAGGGAAAAAAACCCAAAAAAGGACACAAATAGGGTTTAAATTAGAAAAGAGTGGGGAGGGAGAGAGAGAAAACGAAAAGACAGGGGCACAACCCCTACCATAGAGAGGATGAAAGGGGAAAGATAAAAATGAGAGACGGAATAAATTTAAAAGAATGTTTCGATCCATCTACTATCATTGTGTGTGTTGTTGTGAGGGGAAAAGGGTTTTTTGTGTTTTGTTTAGTGTGGTGTGTGGGGGGGGTATGTTTTTGTAGTTTAAAAATAAAAAATACAAGCAATATTTTCTTTCATAGTAAAAAAAAAAGAAATGATTTTAAAAAAGGGAAAAATTTAGCCACGATGTCTTAGGGGAATATTTACATTAAAGAAATTCTTTTTTCAGATGCGCAAATCCCGGGTTTTTCCTCTGATGAGCAAAAAGTGGCGTTGGGGAAGAGGCAGTTTTTTGTTTCGTATAATAACAAGCTTTTAGGAATTTTGGGGGAGAAGAGGGTATTTGCATTTGGATTCATTGCTTTAAAAAATTCTGCCCACGAATATATGAGGGAGCGATTGCAACCCCTTTATCATCATGTGCTGAAAAAAAAAAAAAAAAAAATCCCCCCGTAATGTCATCCCCCCGAAAATTCTTCGGCGCTTGTAAAATGGCCCTGTTCAAAAATGACTTTCTTTCACTTTTTCTCCTTGCCTGTTTCCGTGCCTCCCCCTCCTTCCCCAACAACGCTTCCTCCTTCTCCCTCTCTTGATCTTTCTTTTATTTCGCGACAACTTCTTCTACGACTCTAAAGAATCTTAATATTGGCTCCTCTGTGTCTCGACGCTTTCCACCTCGTCTGAAGTCAGCATCGACCATCTAATTGCCAAACCTGACAAAGATGTCTGCGACGCTTCTTTTTTTCTCCGTGCTTCCTCAGAAACTATTCCTTAACTGTAAAGCTTTGAACTTCTCGGAAAGAATTCGAGAAAATCGTAAATAGGAAACAGACGATCTAAGGAATCGAGAACCTGTTGACGGACACGGACATTTCTTTCAATAGGAAATCCAGCGCTTATTTTCCGGGAAACTTTGTAACAAACATATTTCGTCGAACATCAGTCAAACAGATATGCCGTGTCATTATCAGAAACATTAACATCACTGTTCCTTTACAATTTTAGAGATTTCTTCATGATTGTTGTTATCGTTACTGTTATCATCATTATTATCATTAGTATTATTAATACTATCATTATTATTATTACTATCATTATCATTATAATTATTGTTGTTATTATTATTACATATAGTAGTAACAGTACTGTCATTATTGTTATTATCATCATATTATTAAAAGTTTGACTATTATTGCTATTATTATTATCATAATTATTAATGTTATGACTATTATTGTCATTTCAATTATTCTTACTATTTATATTATTACTATTATCATTATCATTATTATTGTTATAATAATTATTATTACTATTATTATTATTTTTATTGTTCATATTATTACTACTATCATTATTATTATTATTACTACTACTACTACTATCATTACACAAACACACACACACACACACACACACACACACACACACACACACACACACACACACACACACATATATATATATATATATATATATATAATATATATATATATATATATATATATTATATACATATATATATATATATATATATATATATATATATATATATATATATATATGTACACCCATCTATATGTGTATATATATATATACATGTATATCCATAATAAATATATATATATATATATATATATATATATATATATATATATAGAATTATTATTATTGTAATTGTTCTTTTTTCATATTATTTTCTTTGTACTTATTACTTTCATCACGATTATTATTGTTATGATTCACATTATCAATATATAATATATAATATATGTATATATATATATATACATATATATATACCTCTATGCATATGTATATATATATATATATATATATATATATATATATATATATATATATATATATTATATTATATATATATTATATATATATGTCCTGGGTAAGACAATAAACTGCACCCTGGGGTTCCCTTGAACAAGGATAGCACCCTATTAGCTCCCTATGCAAGGGTTGCGGTGAAGCTGTCGGCAGCAGGGCAGTGGATATCTGGTGAAAACACCTTCGGTTCTGCTGATTACTGGTTTCACCAAACAATATGTCTGGCGTATTGCAGTGTAACTTTTTTCAAAGTGGTAGAAAATAGTTCCTCCAATTTTAATTGGGACTGCGAGTTGAGAAGGAGCGTGGGGGATTCCACTTAACTTTTCTTTTCCCCTGAAAAACCTCTAAAACCAATGACAAATACAGAAAGATAATTCATACCAACGCCCGTCGCGTGGGTTATCAAGGGACGCGTTGGTTCAGTGGCCAACCAGGCTGACAATGTTAAATATGCATCTGGAAAGACAAAGAAAAAAGAAAACATGTCCAATTAAGAAAAAAATCGAACGGGAACGTAAGAAAAATGAAAGAGATGGGTAAATTACATACTGTCTGTAAAGAAATGGATAGATACATTCAAATACTAGGAATCAGGAGACCAATTGGAAAAGTAATGGAAGTTTCAAAACTAAAGAAAACAAGACAGTTCTTTTTCTGGAAAAGAAGAAGGAAATTATAGTCACAAAAGTTGCTATGATTCCCACGAAAAAATCTGCAAATGCACTAATTGGGTACAGCCCAATAAAAAGATCGCATTTTAAATGTCAGAATATAAGCAAAACCTCATAACATTAGTATTAAAAATGCTACGCACCAACCCAAAACATTGCAAGTGAGAAAAAAGGATTTTTTTAACACTCTCCAAGAACTTTAGACAACCCCTAACAGAGATGTAAAAGTAATCATGGGAAACCTCAATGCAAATTTAGGCAAAAATGTTCTAAAAAAATGACACCTGTGCAAAATTCGGCCTGGAGAAAATAATGAAAGAGGTGAAGTTTTTTATTGAATTGTAGTACAAATAATCTAGTTAAAAGCCAACACATTGTTCTAACACCACCCAAAGGGACACTTGTACACAGGGTTTTCACCAGACAAAAGAACACGCAGCCAAAAATTGACTACATTGTGTTGAACCATAAATGGAAAATTTGTATGAAAAATGCCAAGACAAGACCTGGTGCCGACTGCAACGTGACCACCAACTTCTAACTATCGACTTTCAAATAAGACTCAAAAAGATGGAGCGTCCAACACCACCTCTAAACTGACTAAAGCTCGACTACAAAACTCTTGATAACAATTACATATAATCAAACAAATTTGAAGTACTCAATCAATGTGAAGATGATAAAACACCAAATGAGTTGTGGGAAGAAGAACTCCTGCTGAGCGCTGCTTAAGAAACTATCGCCAAAAAGAAAAAGGCAAATTCCCCCTGGATATCTGAAGAAAAACTAAGTGAAATTGAAACAAGAAGATGCCTAAAATCAAAGGGTATCAATAATCCAGTTGAAGAAGTAATTTACAAAAATCAAAATACAAAAATTTAAAGATTATTGCGACGAGATAAGGAAAAATATTTAAATGAACATTGCCAGAGAATTGAAAACTCAATAAGACAACTAAAGAACTCTACCAAGGAGTAACTAAAGAACTCTACCAAGGAGTACGTAACATTA
>NC_051397.1:23759599-23767099 GCF_015228065.2 Penaeus monodon
TATATTAATATAATTATAAATACACAAACCCCCACCCCACCCCACACACACACATATATAAAAAATATAATAATATATATATATATAATTTTATATATATTATATATATATACATATATAATATAAAAACCCCATACATATTATATATTATAATATATATATATATATAAAATATATTATATACAAAATTTTATTAAATTTTTATACTATATATATATATTATATATTATATATTTAATATATAAATAATTATATTATAATATATACAAAACCAAACCCCACACACAACCGCACACACACACACACACACAACCCCCCACAAAACACACACATATATATTATAATTTTAATATATATATATATTAATATATTTATAATATACATATATAAAATATATTCACACACACACACCATATATATATATATTATATAAAATATATATAATATATATATATATATATATATAAAATATATATATACGGGCACACAACACACACACACCCCACACACACCCCACACACACACATATAAAATAATATATATATATTTAATATAAATTATATTTTTATATATATATGTATGGGAAAATTATATATACTTATTTAAATATATTTTTTTTATTAATATATATATATTTTATATATATATAATATATACACACACACACATAAAACCACAAACACATAAAATTTTATATATATATATATTATTATATTATATAATATATATATAATATAAATATATTAATATAAAATATATAATTTTCTAATATATATATATATATAATATATATATACCCATATATATATTATTTTATATATATATATTATTATAATATTTCAATATTTATATATATATTTTTATAATTAAAATATATATATATTATATTAATATACCCAAAATATAATTTTCTTTTTAAAGGTAGGTTCATGTCTGGGGGCCCGTGGGCACAGCTGACACTTTTTTTGTTTTTCATGTTGTGGGTGCTCTTTTGGGGTGGTACGTGGTTTGGGGCCCCCATTCCTTTCCACGGAAAAAAGTGCCGGGGGTACCTTTTAGGGAAAACATTCTCTCTATTTTTCCGGGGTTGGGGCCAGCATTGGGCTTTTTTGGGGTGGCTTGGCCACCCAGTGGGTAGGGAAAGGCAAACAAGGTGAATTCCTTGCCCAAAGGGGGCAAAAGCGGCGGGGCGGTGGACTCCCCAACCCCCCGAAATTTAATTGTGTCCCTGACAAATCCTTTGGGGTCCCGGGCGCTCTAACCATTCGGCCCCCGCGGCCCTTTACGATCATTGGGGTTTCCCTGAATTTTTTTTTAGCAATTGAAGCGGTGGTTTTTCCATTGCCTTCCGTGTTTTTTAAACGGTTTACCATCTCTATTTACCCGGCACTGACTTGGGCGGCTTGGCCAACCCCTTGGGTAGGCAAACAATCGGGTGAAGTTCCTTGCCCAAAGGGGAAAAAACGGGCGGTCGGGGATTCGAACCCTCGAACCCAGATTGCCGTCGTGACAGACTTGAGTCCGACGCTCTAACCCATTCGCCACCCCCAGCCCCAAAATAATTTTATAATATAATATATATATATATAAAATATATATATATATATATATATATTATTATATATATATATCTATATATATATATATATAAATATTGCAATTAAAGACAACTAAGAAAAGTATAGCAAAACACACGAATATGCCGAAGGGGCTTTTCGTATTTATTGCTTTATCAAGGCATATAAGACAAGAGATACATAGGGGTGTACCGAGCGGCCAGGTCGGTAATTAGGCGTGCAACGATCTTAGCTAGTTCGTAGCTTCCTGCTGCGGTGTTAATGTTAGGCCACCTTTGGTTGAATGAAAACTCCAACGCGGTGGGCTTTGGCTGATGACGTCATTAATCCTCATAGCACTGCCAGGCATAGGGCGAGTTAAGGAAAAACTATCGAACACCTCATTCAACAATGGCCGTTCGACTTGTCCAGAGACTCTCTCTCTCTCTTTCTCTCTCTCTCTCTCTCTCTCTCTCTCTCTCTCTCTCTCTCTCTCTCTCTCTCGCTCTCTCTCGCTCCCTCTTGTCTCTCTCTCTCTATTTTTCTCTCTTGTCCTCTTTCTCTCCTCTCTCCCCTCTCTCTCGCTTTTCTCTTCTCTCCTCGTCTCTCTCTCTCTCTCTCTTTTGTCCCGTCTTCTTTCTCTCTCTCTCTCTCCCCCTCCTTCTCCTCTTCCCCCTCCCTCCTCTCTCCTCCATCTCCTCTCTCTCTCCCCTCTCTCTCTCTCTCTCTCCTCTCTCTCCTCTCTCTTCTCTCCTTTCCCCCTCTCTCTCTCCTCTCCTCTCTCTCTCTCTCTCTCTCTCTCTTGTTTGTCTCGTCCTTTCTCTTTCTTTCTCTCTCTTTCTCCTTTCTCTTTCTTGTCATTTCTCTGTCTCTCTGTTTGTCTCGTCCTTTCTCCTCTCTCTCTCTCTCTCTCTCTCTCTCTCTCTCTCTTCTCTCCTCTCCCACTCTCTCCTCCTCTTCTCATCTCTCCTCTCTCTCTCTCTCTCTTTGTCTCGTCCTTTCTCCCCTTTCTCTTTCTTTCCTCTTTCTCTTTCTTTCCTTTTCTCTTTCTTTCTCTCCCTTCTCTCTCTCTCTCCTCTCTCTCTCCTTCTCTCTCTCTTCTTTCCCCTCTCTCCTCTCTCTCTCTCTCTCTTCTTCTCTCCCTCTCTCTCTCCCCCTCTCTCTCTCTCCTCTCCTCCTCTCTCTCTCTCTCTCCCTCCCTCTCTTCTCTCTCTCTCTCTCTCTCTCAGTCTCGTCACTTTCCTGTCTACGATCAGAGCCCCCCCCCCCCAATGACGTCCTTACTCTCTCCCTCGGTCTCTCTGTTTTGTCTCCCCCCTCTTTCTCTCCCATTCTCTTTCTCTCCCTCTCCCTCTCCCCCCCCCTCTCTCTCCCCTCCCTCTCTCTCTCCCTCCCCCCCTCTCTCTCTCTCAGAGGACAGGCTGAGTAGATAATCAACTCACCCATTTTCGATGATATCTTCTCGAAGATAGAGTTTAAACAAAAGCTGAGACAAAAGTTTAGAGGAACGTGCTCAGCCTCTGACTTTCTAAATCTACTGCATGAAGTGTGTATGCTTGCAGGGCAGGCTCCTCTTGATGTTTATGCAATACTTGAGGGAATCAAGGTGTGTCAAGGTGTATCAATGCTGTCGAGAACACCGAGAAATAATAGGTAGCTATGAGGAGTTAATTCGAAGGGTATTTTTACAAGGATTGCCAAGCTGGCTGAGAGAGCTTCTCACTCTTAAGGAAGGTGATTCGGTTCAGTTACTTGTTGAAAAGTCAGTTTCCGAGGACCACCAGATTTCATACAAAGGTGAACGGCAGTTGACAGAGGCTGCGGTCCAGACAATATCTGAGTTTACTGAAATTACTACTCAAGGACCATGTGGGAAACCTCTAGTGAACATCCGTGTTGGAGGAGTAGCTGTTACAACTTTTATTGGTACTGGATCTGAAGTTACTCAGCTTGAAATGGGTGCTTGGCAGACAATGACTCCAAAAGGAATTTATCATGAGGGAGGCGATCTTCGAGGAGTTTCTTCGAGGCTACATCTGAGTGGGATGTTGATGTATAAATTGGTAATGGCAGGAGAACCCGAAAGTGTTGTCATAGATTGTGTTTGGTGGAGGGTATAGATTTTCCAGAGGGATGTTCTTATTGGTATGGATTTTCTACAAATGTTCTGTTACCATTTGGTAAAACTCCATAAACAAATTACCTGAAGCTTCAAGGGATAATCCTTCCTATTACTTATGCTGTTGGGACGACTTTAGATAACACTGCTGTAGCCGAATTCACTCCTAAGAATCACTGTCAGAAGTTAGCCCCAGGAGAACCATCTTATGTCCTCCTTTTAGTGGTCGTTATGTTTTGGTGACTATACCTCAGGCATTCAATGATAAAGAAGTGCTTCTAGAAGCAGACACTGACAAAGTTGTCGTTCCTAGGACAGTAGTTGTGCCTGAGAATGGAATTGCTTCTGTATGGGTAATGAATGGAGGAGCTCGTCCCATACACCTGCACAATGGTATGCATGTGGCAACTCGACCACAATGGTGGAGCTGTAGCTGTCACCTGAAGGATCATATCCTGCTTGAGGAGCAATTTAAGGATAACTCTACTGATACTGAACTTTTATCTGAGGAATTCAAGAACAACGGTAAAGCCTCTGATCCAGAATTTAGATTTGAGGATGATGATTTTGATGTAGTCTATGGTCAACTAGACTTCGGCTATGATGTTGGTGACTTTGTTTTTTTCCTGAGACAAGCTTAGATGATCCTCTAGATATTACACATTTCCTGTGGCAGCAGACGATCAAGAAAATGGCCTAGATTTGAGCTATATATCAGACATGCAACATGAAGGTATTTTGATATTGTTGGCTAATTATCCATGTCTTTTTAGATCGGATGAGTTCTCTATTGGCACTGTGCCATGTGTACAGTACCATATACCTACATATGAGACTCAGCCTTTATGTACTTGTACACATCAGTGGCGACTACCTGAAGCAGCTAAAAAACAGATATGGGAGGAGTGCGATACTGTGCTTGAGGCTGGTGTGATTGAACCAAGCACATCACCAGGCTCTTACCCATAGTGCTTGTCAAAAAGATGGATGGAACAGTTCGCTTCTGTGTAGATTATCGTCAACTAAACTCTGTGACAATAACTGACACCCACCCTTTGCCAAGGATTGACGAGCTGATGGATGAGCTCAGAGAAACAGCAATCTTTTCACTACTTGACAGTAGGAGTTCTTACTGGAGTATCCCTAGGCCACCATTCAGCGATGGTTATCACCTTTGTCAGTGGGAACGTATGCCATTTGGTTTGTCTATGGTACCAACAACTTTTCAGTAAACTATGAATGTCATTCTTAGAGCAGTTCTTGGCCGTCATACATTAGCTTACCCAGATGACATTGTTGTCTTCAGTAAGAACTTTGACAAACATCTGTGTCATCTGAAAGAAACACTGGATATATTAGATTGTGCTGGATTTAAGCCAAATGTTAACAAATGTGAATCTGTTTTGCAGAACTTCAGGTTCTTAGGATTCCAAGTTACTCCTAAAGGCATTCTCCCTGATCCTGACAAAATTCGAGCATTTGCAGAGATGCCAGCCCCAAAAACAGTAAGGGGAGTGAAACGATACTTAGGAGCTACAGTATTCCTTCAGAAAGCATGTTCCTGATTATGCTAATGTAGCTCCACCCTTAACTCAATTTATAAAGAAAGATACAAGATTCAAATGGACAGATGAGTACCAGAAAACATTTCAGTCTTTTAAAGATTCTTTGATGAATGCCCTGACTGAATCTGAACTTTGATCAACCATTTGAGATACACACTGACGCATCACCAGTTGCCATTGGTGCTACATTAATGCAGAGAGATAGTGAGAACAAGCCCCATGTCATAGCCTACTTCAGTTGAAAGTTGAGAGGGATCAAAGACTCGATATTCTGCTACTGACACAGTAGCTCTCGCCATTATTGAAAGTGTCTGAGCATTTGACCCTTATGTATAAGGTCACAAATTCACATTGTACACTGACCATCGACCACTTGTGTATGTTTTCACAAAGAAAACAAAGTTCCCAAGGATGTCTAGGTGGGCATATGAACTGTCTGGCTATTCATTTACCATTCTGGACAAGCCACACCACATTCCAGATATGTTAAGTCGAAATATTTCAGCTGTGAGTATAGCAGATCCAGACTCAAAGACCATGAGATCAGAACAACTGAAGGATCCGATGTGGCATGAAATCATTGCTTATCTGGAAGAGGAAGCAGTTCCCCACAGATAATCTCCATGCCCTTTGGAAGAATTTGAACTCCAGACTGGTGTTTTGTATTATGTGAGAAATTTGCCTGATCAAATTGTAATCCTCCTTGTGGTTCCTCAACAACTTCGAAGGTGGTGTATTTAGAATGTTTGCCAAACTTAAGGACATGTCTCATTCCCCCAACATGCTTCATGACGTCAAAGAGTATGTTGCAACCTGTGAAGACTGCTAATGACAAAAAGGAAGCCCAAGAAATGCTCCTCCTGCAAAGCCACCAGATGTCCTCAGTTCCTCTCGAGAAAATAAGTGCAGACTTAATTGAGCTAGGGAGAACTGAGGCTGGTTATCGTTACTGTCTGACCATCATTGATCATTTAACTCGGTACATCCAAATTGTTCCATCGAAAACAAAGGAAGCCGACTATGTGGCTGATGCGATGCTCCAAGAAGTCATTTCGATATTTGGTCTTCATTGCCTTATACAAACTAATGGGGGATCTGAATTTAATAATCGGCTGTTTAGATTGCTGACTACTGCAGTTAAAGACAAACATGACAATGGCTTATCATCCTCAAGCTAATGGGAGTAGTTAAGCAAATATAACACCTACTCGATGAGAGCAGCTTGTCCCTCAGGTGGGGCTGGCTCTTCAAAGCGCCATTCATCGTAGTACAGATCAGCCTTTATAATTAATGACAGGTCATCATGGCCATTTTCCTGTTCGACTTACCAGCGATCTTGTCTACAATTCAGAGTCATTTAGAACCTTTTATAATGTTCTCAATATAGCTCATAAGGTCGCCCTCAAGCGTACAAGAACCGCAAGGGAACAGTGGACATGACATTATGATAAGCGGTCCGCCAAACCAAAGGTATTAACTGAAGGAGATCTTGTCTTATATAAGAATCAAATCGAGTTCTTAAGACTGGGGTAGATAAACTGCAAAATCCGCGCTGGTTGGGTCCTGCACGCATCAGAAAGGAAATCGATCCTGTTATCGTTTTGCTGAATGATATCTACCAACCTTTTAATGAGAAGCAATACCACATTAATGACTTGAAACCCTTTAAGGTCTTAGGTGAAATCACTTACCCAGAAGTGTATGATGAATAATGCCAATTACGTCTGAAGACAAGCCATTTTTACTTCCTTAGGCAATCGTAATAAAACAGATAAACAATGCCTTATTGTCACTACTTTCCTGTTCACTTTCATATATTTCATTAAGCCTGTGCAACTTCAATGAAGTTTGGTAGGGTATTTCTCTCATTCCAACTGTATGAGCCTGTAACCACACCCTGTCCTGGTCTGTGAATCCTGTGGAAGAAACCTGAGATGAAGGTTCATGCATAAGTGTCGAGTACCTGTGTGAGTAGTTGGAGATGAGGGTGCTGCAGTACCTGTGATGACGGTGGAGATGTTGGAGTTATCACCCGTCAGTGGAGACTACTGTATTGACAGAGCAGCTGTCTCGAGGCAGCAAGGTCGATGTTAAGACTGTCGGGAGGATGTCTTAGCCACTACCATGGAGAGGAAGGTCAGGGAGAGCTTCGTCACCGTCGTCTCATGATGTCCCTGTGATCTAACTGAATCGCCCTAGAAAACCCCAGCAAAGGATGTGAGCAGATCTCGCTAGTAGGGGCAGCCATATGAGACGTCGT
>NC_051397.1:23782099-23784599 GCF_015228065.2 Penaeus monodon
CACACCACACACACACACACAACAACATATATATATATATATAATATATATATATATATATATATATATAGTATTAGATGTATGTATATGTATCGTGTCTATCTATTATATATTTTCTATATCATATATATTCATATTATAGATATGTATTTTTTTCTAATATAAATATAAAAATATATAAATAAAATTTTTGGGGGTGGGGGGGTGTGTGGGTGTGGGGGTGGGGTGGGTGGTGGTGGGGGGGTGCAAAAAGTGGAATAAATAAACAATAACAAAGCAAAGATAATTTTAAAAAATAAAAATTTTTAAAAAATATATAATTAAAAAAATAATTATATAAATAAAAATAAATATAATATAAAATTTAATTTTTAAATAAATATTATATATTTTATATATATAATATTATTTTATAAATTATATATATAATTCATTAATATATGTTATTATATATAATAATATATATATATTTATAATTAAAATTTATTAATATATATATTATATAATTTAAAATATATATTTTATAAAATATTATATATGCTTACATATAGTACACCAACACACACACACCACACACACACCACACACACACACACCACCCAAACCACCACAACCCCACACACACACCAAACACACACAAATAATAATAATTATAAAATAAAAAATTATATAATATAAAAACCACACACTACAACAGGCAAATAGACACGGCATAATTAAAAAAATAAAAAAAAAAAGAAAAAAAAAAAAATAATAAAACAAAAAAAGAAATAAATAAAAAAAAAAAAAAAAAAAATAAAAAAAATAAAAAAATATAAAAAAAAAAAAAAAAAATAATAAAAGAAAAGAAAAATAAAAAAAATGTAAATAATTAAAAAGAAAAAAAAAATTTAAAAAAAAAAAAAATTTTTAATAAAAAAAAAAGAAAAAATATAATATAAAAAAATAATAATATAAAAAGATATATATAAATATATAAATATAAATAATATTTATAAATAATAAAAAAAATAATATATATAATCAATAATTTAATATATATATAAAATATATGATTTATAAAAATAAAAATTAATATAATAAAAAAAATAAATAAAATAAAATAATAAAAAATAAATAAATATAAAGATTATATTATAAATAAAATTTTAAAAAATATTAATATAAATAAGGACTATTAATTAAAATTTTTATATAATATATAAATTTTAAAAGTAAATATATATATTATATATATATATATATTATATTATATATTTTTTTTTTTTTTTTGTTTTTTTTTTTTTTTTTTTTGTGTGTTTTTGTGTGTGGTTGTGTTTTTTTTTGTGGTTTTTGTATTAAACTTTTTTATACACTTTTTTATAGATATAATAATTATAATAATATATAATATTATTATTATAAAATATATTTTAAAATTTTAATTTTTAAAACAACAAAACCCCACAACACCACAGACCCAAAACCCCCTACACACACACACAACACACAACCACCACACACACACACACACAACCCCCAACACATACACACACCGCACACACACAACACCCACAAACAACATTAAAATAATATAATAAAATTTTTTAAAAATAATTAACACAATTTTATTTTAATATATATAATAATATATATATATAATATAAAATAGTATGATAACAAATATATATATATTATATATTATATAATATAATTATATATTTTATATAATTTTGGTGTGTGTGGTGGTGTGTGTGTGTGTGTGTGTGTGGGTGTGTGTGTGGGTGGTGGTGTGTGTTGTTGTGTGTGTGTGCGTGTGTGTGTGTGTGTGGGGTGTGTGGGTGGTGTGTGTGGCTTGTGGGGTTTGTGGTGTGTGTTGAAACCCAGAAATTTATGCAAAAGTTATCATTATTCTTTAATTCTAACAAAATTATGTAACATATTTTGTCACATACATATATCCCCCCCCCACATATATACATCCATGCAAGCATGGCCTTTGTTTTACCTGTTTATTCATCTCTTGCTGCCACACTAGACATGCCAGTATTGTGTTGCCTATCCCTTTCTGCTATAACACTTTCTTCATCACCGATTGTCACACGCTAAAGACGTGACATAGCTATCCTCCACACCACTATGCGAGATGACAGGTAGATACCAACAGCAACACCTCGCTCCTAGGAGCAGCTGCACCCCATTGTTACTCGACAATAAAGGAGTCAAGACATTTTGGTTGTCTGCTTTACACACTAAGCTCGTCATCTGCCATACTCTTGAGGGCCCCCATCGCTCCAAATAAAAAAGGAATTAAAATAATATAATAAATAATAATAATTTAAAATATATAATATAAAATTTTAAAATAAGAAATATATTATATTTATTAATATTTTTATATGTATTATACAAACACACACACACAAAATATAAATTATGTAATATTTTTGTTATATATAATATAAAAAAAAAAAAAAATAAAAAAATGTGGGGGGGGGGGGGGGGGGGGGGGGAAGTACAC
>NC_051397.1:23790684-23804540 GCF_015228065.2 Penaeus monodon
CCAAGAGGGGAAGCTATTTTTTGGGGCTAAAAATCCCCCAACAGCCAGGGGTAGTGAGGAAATATATGCAGCCACTATTATAGTACTGATGGCAGTTGTGGGACCTATGCACTACCGACTGAATAGTGTCTGCTTGACCCTAGCCATATTTGACCAGTTGATTGACTTGACCGGGCCTTGATCAAGCCACCCATCTAACCAGAATAAAGGACCAAAGAGGTGTGTTGCTAGCTGCAGGGCGCAGCGTGCAGCATCGCTCAACCTCCAGGACTCCTGTCTCCTGGTAATACGGGATGCCACGCACGGCAATTACACATGGGAGAGTTCTCATCAGATCATTGGGACCTCAAGCCCCCCCACCGCGGCAAAGCGGCTTCCAATAGGGGGGAGGTCAGGGGGAATGGTACCAGACTGCCAGATGGCAGTCAGGACTGTATACAGGCCCCGAGCCATAGGTTTACCCCCAGCCTTTAGCAGTTCAGCAGGGATATCACATATGCCTGCAGCTTTCCCACTCTTCAGCTTGGAAATCACCATCCTAACCTCTGTTAGGGTAGGAGGTTCCTCGCACAGGTTTGGCACAGGCACTGTGACATCACTTGCATCCAAGCTAACTGTTGGAGGGTCTACCTGGTACAATTGCTCAAAATACTCAACCCAACGTTCATGAACCCCAACATGATCTGAGATGATCCGTCCATCCGCTGATCGGACTGCATTCATCTCAGCAAGATTCCTGATGAACTGTTCTTTGTCCCTTCTCAGCAGTGTCCGAGCCCTACTCACCATGGAGCGACGCAAGACTTGATTACCATTTAGCCGACATGCTTCAGTGGCCTCTAATGTCTCCAGGGAGAAGGGATTCTGCCTTGCCCTCGGGCATACGCCAATGGACTCCTGGGCTGCTTCGAGAGTCATGCGCTTGAAGAGTTCCCACAGAGCAACTGGGTCTGTCAGGTTGTTGAGTTCTGTGAATCAGTCAGAGACTGCCATGGTGAACCCACGGGCACACTCCTCCCTTAGTCTGTCCAGGTGAAACACCTTAGGGTGGCCACTGGTGGGACGGGGAGTTTTGAAGTGGACCCGCAGGGTAGCCACAACCAACCTATGGTCAGTGCCACGGAACCGGCACTCTGGTAAACCCTGAAGTTCCTCCATCGCGTGTTAACAAGAATGTGGTCGATCTCCATGGCCACTGTACCTGTATCGCTGTACCATGTCCAGTGATGCGAGTTGGAGCACTGGTACCAGGCCAGAGATCCTGATTCTCTGGGACCTAGCAAAGTCCCGGAGAAGGAGGCTATTATTGCTGCTGGGATCAGCTCCCGAGCCATGGGAGCCAACAGACATCTCATAGCCAGCTCGGTCACAACCGGATGCCGCATTGAAGTCGCCCAGAACAATGCGAATATCTAGACAGGGGCAAGTGTCTGATACAGATTCGAGTTTGGCATAGAATGCCTCTTTCACATCAATTTTACATACATCAATAGGAGCGTATACATCAATAAGAGACTTGAAGCCAAAAGCATGCTTCAGTCTCAATGCCATAATACGCTCATCAACCGGTGTAACCTCAACTACCGAGGGCTGAAGTCGGCTGGAGATGGCTATGGCTACACCCTGGAGGTGGTGACCATCGCTGCGGCCCGACCAGTAGTAGGTGCACCCACCCACACTGATCATGCCGCTACTAGGTCTTCTCACCTCTGAGCGGGCAGCCACCTCAACTCCCAGTCGCTTCAATTCCCACAATAGCAGTGGTAACCGCTCATCCTGCCGCAAGGACCGGATGTTCCAAGCACCTACCCGGAAAGCACGCCTGAGGTTAAGCTTCGGGTGGTCACTCTGGGTGCATGCCACCTCTGCCGCCCCCGCCGACGCTTCCCTAAATAAAGGGGGTCGTCGGGCTGTGGTGCAGGCAGGACAAGTAACTCTCGTTCCAATCCTGCGCCCCGGCATTTGCTCTCCCAGCAGAACCCACAGCCTGTCTTGCTGCTGGTTGGGAGGGACAACACCCTCCCCCCATCATATCCATTTATTTCAGACATTGGCGGGGTCTTTCTGGGGGGAGGAGGACCCACCTCCCCCGAGCAAGCCCCATACCCAGGTGACTAAGTAAAATACACACCCCACACATACATATATTTATGGTAGGGAAAAATTTGGGGGCCCCCCACACCTTCCCTTAGTTTCCCTTTGTCCAAAGGTGGGGGGTTTTGGGGGAAACCCCCCACCTTTAAGGGTTTTTTGGGGGCCCCAAACTGGTTTGGGGGGAAAAGGGCGGGTGATTTTTAAAGGTTTGGAAAAGTTGGGACCGGGGGGGGGGGGGGGGGGGGGGGGGGGGGGGGGGGGGGGGGGGGGGGGGGGCCCCCCCCCCCCCCCCCCCCCCCCCCCCCCCCCCCCCCCCCCCCCCCCCCCCCCCCCCCCCCGGGGGTTCCCCAAAAAATCTGGGCTGTTGGGCAGGAAAAGAAACCCCGTTAACCGGGGGGAGTCCCCACAGAACCCCAAGTTTTTTGTTGCGGTTAGGGAAAAACCCACCCTCCCCCACTTCCATTTTTTTCGATTGGGGGTCCGGGGGGAGAGGACCCACCCCCCCCGGGAACCCCTTACCCCGGGAAGAAAATTACACACCCCCCACCATTAAAAAAAGGTTTGGTGGTAAACAATAAATTTAATAAAAATAATATTTTTAAAAAATTTAAAATTTACATCATAAATTATTAAATTTTAAAATAATAATAAAATATAATAATAATAATTAAAAAACACTTATCCCCAACCAAAACCCACAACCCACCCACCCCCTTAAATTAAATTTTTAATTATTTAATTTTATTAAAAATTTTATAAAATATTTTTAAATTAACCTCTTTTCCCAACAACAACCCCACCCAAACACCCCCAAAACCACACCCCACCCACCCCCCCCCCCCAAACTTTAAATAAATTTTTTATATTTAAATTTATTAAAATTATTTTTTTAATAAAAAAGTAATTTTTTAACTACAATTTTTAAAAAAAATTTTTTTTTAAAAATTATAAAATTTTATTTCAAAATCCTCCAAACCCACCCCCCCCCCCAACCCCAACCCCAAAAAAAAAAAACACACAAACCATTTATATTATATTTTATTTTTTTAATATATTTTTATATTTAATTATATATATATAATATATTTTAAAAATATATAATTAATATATTATAAACACAACAAAACACACCAAAACCACACCACACACACAAAAAACACACAACACACACCCACAAACACACCACCCACCCCACACACACCCCACAAACAAAAAAACAAAAAAAAATATTATAAAATTAATATATAATTTATAATAATATAATAATATATACAATAACAAAACTATATAAGATAAAAATAAAAAAACAGAAATAATAGATAAAAAAGAAAAGAGAAGAGGGGTTTTTTCAAATTTTGAATATTTTTAGTTTCTATTAAACTCTTTGTAAACCAATTTCGTATTATTCTGTCTCCTCTCTCATCCTCATTTTTATTTTTTTTAAACATTTCTTATATCTTTTCCATTTTTCTTCATAATCTTTCACATTTTACCCAAGTTTATTTTTCCGTTCACCCCCCACTCTTTCTTTTCCCTCTAAAATGGTATTCCTCCAATTATTGTACATAAAAAACCCCTTTTTCGCTAAAAAGGAAAAGCACTCACAATGATTTTCTGTTTTGCTGAAAACCAATTATATTTACAACGTAATTCAGGACGTGAAAATCGGGAACCCCCCCCAGCCGAAACCTAAATTTAAAGCACACTTATACGTAGTAAAACTTTAGCATCACGAGAGGTAATTCCCGAAACCCCATTCTGTCAAATAAAAAAAATTTAACGTGACTTTGCCTACCTTATCACACAGATGCCCTCGGGGTCGATCGCCTGCATTTTATCGTAAATCAACAAACTTTGTCGAAATTGACTATAAAAATTTAAATCTGTAGCCCATTCCCCCCCCCCCTCTCCTGATGTATAAAACAGTGTGTGCAATATCCATGCCTCTCTCTCTCTCCCCCCTACTATCTCTGTCCTCGCGACCCCCCCCCCCCGTCTCTCTCTATGTGTGTGGTGTAATTCAATAGCCTCTCTCTCCTCTCCCCTTTTCTCTCTCTCTGTCTATCTCTTCTCTCTCTCTCCCCCTCCCCCCCCCTCCTCTTATGCGGGTGTATCCATAGCCTCTCTCCCCCTCTCTCTCTCTCTCTCTCCTTCTTCTCTCTCTCTTCTCTCTCCTCCTCCCCTCTCTCTCTCTCTCTCCCCTCTTCTCTCTCTCTCTTCTCTCTCCCTTTTCCCCTTCTCTCCTCTCTTTCTCTCCCTCCTCCCCCCCTCTTTCTCTGTTCTCTCTCTCCCTTCTTTCCCCCCCTCCCTCTTCCTCTCTTTCCTCTCTCTCTCCTTCTCTTCTTTCCCTTTCCCCCCTGGGGCCCCTCCCCTTCCCTTTTCTTTCCCCGCCTCTTTCTCCCTCCTTCCACTTTCCTCCTTTTTCCCCCCCTCCTTTCCCCCCCCTTCTCTCCCCTTTCCTCTCTTTCCTTTTTTCCTTCCCATCTCCTTTTTTCTTTTTTTTTCTCTCTTCTTTTCCCCTTTTCCCCCTTTTTTTTTCTTTCCTTTTTTTCTTCCTTTTTTTCTTTTTTTTTCCCCCTTTTTTTTTTCTTTTTTTTTTTTTTTTTTTTTTTTTCGTTTTTTTTCCCCCTTTCTTTATGCCTTTTCCTTTTTCCCCAGCTTTTAAAGGGTTTCCCTTTTCCCCTTTTCCCTTCCTCCTCACCTTTGTTTTCCCCCCCTTTTTTCCCCCTTTTTCCCCGGTTTTAAAATTTTTTACCAAGCCCCTTTTTACCAACAAGGCACGTTTCCCCCAAGCCTATGGCCTTTTTAAAATTTTTCCCCGGCGTCTTTCACCCCTTTGTGCCCTGGGCCCCCCGGGGGGCCCACGGGTTTTTTTTACCCCTCTCTAAAGCACCCAGCCGGATTTCCCTTTTTGCCCAATTTTTTAAAAATCTCCTTAAATATACCAACCCCTGAAATCCCCCCAAATTTGGTATTTTTTTTTTGCTTTAAAACGGGTTTTTTTAAAAAAATTTTGAGGGCCCCCCCTTTTTTTTTTTTTCCCCCCGGCAGTTTAAACCTCCCTTTTTTAAAACAAATTTTTTAAATAGGGGGTTGGGGGGGGGGTAAGGCCCCGCTTTTTTTCCCCTTTTTTTCCCCCGGGGAACTTTTTTTTTAAAGGCCCCCCCTTTTTAAAGGGGGTGGGGTTTTTGGGGGGGTCTTTAATCGGGGCTTCGTCCCCTCTTCTCCCCCCATCCCCTCTCCCTCTTACCTCTCTCTCAGATTGGTCATATGCCTTCGATGACACACCCCCATGCATTGACCTAGGCCACGTCCAAAGCGCTCATGACCTCTGGCCTCAGCTTTGACCCAACGGACCTCTCAACAACGAGTCACGCCTGGCCAATCCCATTTTCCTCCTGGGGGCCTACGGGGCTTTCGCTGACCCGGTCTTACTGCACAAGCGACATACAACCTCGGTCCATGTACATTACCAAGAATCTCCCATTAATAAATATACGCAACAGACTGTGCATTTTACAGTCCCTCACAGATGGTCCTGCTGGGATGTCGCTTCTTTCAAGCTTGCGACACGAACGATGCCTCCGACTCTCTCCGAAAACAAAACTGTAAGTACGCCATGGGCAATTCTTTTCCTTTCTTTTTCGGATATGAGATATGAGATATGAATCTCACACAGGTAAAATTGTCAACTATGATTACCATCTAACTGCACCTACGACCTGAAATATATTCAATTTATTATTGTTTCTAATTTTTATTTAAATTATCTCTCAGTGTTAGAGATTATTTCATCCTAATCCTAATGATTTTCCATCTTTCCTCTTATGACAATCGTTAAGATGCTGACAGATTTTCACAGCATTTCTTTCATTAATTGCTCTATATCGCGAACGTCATTTCATCTTTATTACGTGCTCCTTAGTGACGACCCCAACGACGGGTTTCTGGACATGTAATTAGTATTAAGTCGAATGTTGTCCTTTATACGTGCCCAGACGCACTCTTATCGCCCAGCTGCGATTCGGCGCCCGTGCGCGCCCATTGTTTTTACGACTCTACGTGGGCATAGCACTGGTATTTCCCAACGGGATGAAATCCCCAATTTGCGTATTATTTCAGCATGAAAATATGGTGGGGTACTGGCCGCTTTCCCTCCGGGAATCTTTAGGCTTAAGTTTGATATAACCACGAGGGTTTCCCCTATCGGCCGATCAGCGGCCTGCTTGCACCATGCGTTGCTCTGCAAGCTTTGTCTGTTCCGTGACAGACTTGTCACCATTTCATACATTTCACATACTGTTGCAGTGTCATTTCTGTGATTTCGAACATTAGTTGGTATAATGTCGCAATCGCCATAGAACAATAATTATATTACCATATTTATGAATGTTCTTTTCGTGCAGTTAGATCGGTATTTATTTTCCTTGACCTCTAAATTTTTTCCACTTCGTTTACATACCCCGTCCCCATCCTCGCCTCGCCCTTTACTTATCAATTCCACCTCGCACGCCATTCTATTTCTTATTACTCTCACTCAACTTATCTAGCTGCTATGATTCTATACCTACTCTACCACTATCATATTTTCTACTCGTGTGCTATACTCTGACTTATTCATTTTATAACTCTAACTTATTTACTCACTTATCTCATCTATTCACCCATCACTTCAGTTATGCAACTTCATACATCGTATCTGTATAAATCACGTTAATTGCACAAGCATTACATGTGTATAGTCTTGCACCAATCTTGAATTCTTGCCTTGCATTACGTTTTATCGTGCCGTATTTTGTTATTAAGCGTATATGATGTAATGAGTCAATCCCAAGCGAACATGAGGACTACATTTACCTATTTTCATTATGGCTTTGCTTCGAAATGATGAAGGTGTCGGTGATAGACATATTCTAATCAATACTAATTTCTTAGTCAGTCAGATATATATTGTATGTACTATTGCACAGCACACTGTTGACCTTCGCATTGTTACATTTTTTCTTTTCCTTAATGAAGTCTGTCGTTCAAGATAGTCCTTGCGGACGCGTCAACTTTTTCTTCCTTATAGCCATGCACAATGCTTATTTTTTGTAGATTTTAACCTCTATCTATCCTTAGACAATTGCATCTCAAGCAAGTCCTTGCGGACTATTGCAATTGTCTCCTTAAGCATGTTCCTCTGTCTATCTCTTGACAGTGAAATTATATAAAAAAGTAATTATAAAAATTGAAAATTCAATATAACATTATTAAATACTATATCTTGCAATATTCTGATTATATCTTACCTACGGTCCTTGTCACACATCCCCCCCCCCCATTTCGCCCTCCTGTCTCTCTGCCTGTCTCTGCCCTTGGTGTACTTGTTTCAGAAAATGGCGGATCAGCTGCGCGACAAGTCTGGGACGCAGCCTGCCAGGACCCACACCTAACACGGCCGACGACACTTGCTGCTCCCGTCGAGGACGACGGGTGGGTGCGTGAGCTGAGCAATCTCAGATTGGTCATATGCCTTCGAGACACACCCCCTAGCCAACAAAGGTGACCAATGGGGTCTCTTGCCCGTGCATTGACCTAGGCCACGGCCACAGCGCTCATGACCTCTGGCCTCAGCCTTGACCCAAGTGGACACTCTACTTCGAGTCACGGACCCGCTCGCCCGTGGCCTCCTGGCGGCCTACTGGGGCTTCGCTACCCCGGTCTCTACTGCACAAGCCGGCCATACCAACCTCGGTCCACGCTACATTACCAAGAATCTCCCATTAATATATATACGCAACAGATTGTGCGTGTTACAAGTCCCTCACACTCTCTCTTTCTCTCTCTCTCTCTCTCTCTCTCTCTCTCTCTCTCTCTCTCTCTCTCTCTCTCTTTATCTCTATCTCTCTCTCTCTCTCTCTCTCTCTCCTCTCTCCGCTCTCTCCTTCTCTCTCCCTCCCTCTCTCTCTCTCTCTTTCTCTCTCTCTCTCTCTCTCTCTCTCTCTCTCTCTCTCTCTCTCTCTCCTATATATATATATATATATATATATATATATATATATATATATATAGCATATACATAAGTACCAGTGGTGGCACATACATAAGTACCAGTGGATCATATGGCTGTTTACCACGTGGATCCAAGTTCCAAATAGGAACCATTCACTCAGCGAGGGCGTAGATGACAATGTTATCTGATCTCGCTTGACCCTTCAGTTCGTGACCAGCACCCGACGTGGTAAGGTCGGCATAGCCCTCCCCCTCCGGGCATGCTGACTTGACACGTGAGCCATGTTACCCCCCAGACATCGTCTCGTGTGTTCCCATACTGTGTGTCAACTCTTATTAATAAAGAGTCACGCCGTAAAATATCACTATTCCTCGCTCTCTCTCTCTCGCTCTCTCTCTCTCTCTCTCTCTCTCTCTCTCTCTCTCTCTCTCTCTCTCTCTCTCTCTCTCTCTCTCTCTCTCTCTCTCTCTCTCTCTCTCTCTCTCTCTCTCTCTCTCTCTCTCTCGCTCGCTCTCCCTCTCTCGCTCTCTCTCTCCCCCCCTCTGTGTGTTTCTTGGGCAAGGTCGGTCATCTGTGATCAAATAAAAAAATATTACAGGCCGGCTGAAATCGAACAAGCCCATAACATTGTAATCAGTTTATCAGACTCCAGAAAATCCAGGAATACGGGACACCAAACGGATGACAAACGTTATCGTGCACACAATGATTGATCAGTATGTCGACAATCAAAACGTAGTGTTCGTAACAACTACAACGGACATTCCCCCAACAGATTGGTCACCTCCTGAGAAATCAGGTATTTCTACCCCTTTTGTTAAATTTTTCCAAAAGAGTACAGACCAAGAAACACAGACCTGTAGTGGGCCCTCCTTCACTGATCAAAATTTGATTGAGAACAAAATTGACTTGCTGATCAGGATGTTCTCCGAACAGCAATTGTCCATTAACAAAATTATAGAGCAAACACAAGCAGAAGACGTATCGGTCACACAGGAACCCCCCTACCTCCCATACCCCAACCGTGATCAGACCACCTACGAAACCTTCCCTTTTACATCTCCTCCCCCAGTCACAACACCCCCTACCTCCACTCCAAACCCCTCCTCCACACCCTCCACGCCCATACCCACGACCGGCAATCCTTCCCCCCCAAAACCCTCCCCTCTCTCACTGCCCGAGGCCAGCCAGCTGCCTTGCGCCCTTGCTGACTCGCCGACCTTCAACTCTGCTGAGCCATCCACGTGCCCCTCAACCGGCGCTCCTAGCCAGCAGACCCCGGCCCATACAGACTCCCCCGCCTCCCCCAAGTCAACTAAGACCCCTCCCGCCGTCAGACCCAAAACCAACACACCAAAGAAGACCTAGGTTGAAGCTTCTACACAAGTAACACCCAAACGGAGCTTTAGAAAAAAACAGAACAACAGGAATAACAAGCAAATTGAACCACTCGACCCCAACCGCCACTGGGAGGAAACAGCTCAGCAGCAGGTGGAAGGGGCTACAGCCCTACCTACTGCCCCCCTCCTCCAGTAGTGCCACCAGTCATCATCAACAACTATGCAGAATAAACAAAGTCTACACAAGATGTTGATGAAGACGGTTACACAATGAAATCAGAGAAAAAAAGATAGAGAAAACCAAACACCAAAGCCGTTGAAAGGAGCAGATCGTCCAAACACAGTCTACCTCTACATCACCAGTTGTCACCCAGACACAAACGAAGTGGACATAGAGCAACACTTATCTGAAAAGTTTCAAAACATTTCAAGTGTGAAAGCCCATAAGACAGTGATGACACATGACTACTACGCCAGCTTCACGGTGTCCGTAAGGGGAAAGGACATAAAGCCCGATCTGTTTATAGACTCTGATGCTTTCCCTGACAATGTTGAAGTGTTCTTCAACAGAAACAAGTACAAGCGCGATCAGAATGTTTGACAAGGCAACGCCGTCAGGGTTACCAGTGACCAGATCACATAATGTCATAAAAATAGAGCATATAAATGCTCAATCTCTACTTGGACATTTTGAGGAAATTAAAATGCTAGTTGAGGAGAGAACCATAGACATTTTATGCATAAGTGAAACATGGCTCCACCAGGAAATGGACAGTAATTTCATTATTATTCCAATTTTTTAAGTTTATAGATGTGATGCAGGGCGAGGAGGAGGAGTATGTATATATGTACGGGATACCTTGAAGTCAAACAGGATATCTGCTACAGCAGTTAGCAATACTGCCATAGAAGATGTCTGGGTAACCGTACAAAGCAACATGCTTCCTTCCTTCATTATTGGCGCTGTCTATAGGCACCCCCATGCTACCTCTGAATCTTCTGAATACATTGAAAAGGTTTTTAGAGAAATGTCTTTAAAACAGAAACCGCTTTTCATCTTAGGTGACCTAAATGATGATTTAACAAAATCTAATGCTAAGTTAGCTAAGATGATTAAGAAAAATAAATTTGAACAAATAATAGATAAGCCTACACGAATTCTCTGCTCTATTGGATTTAATAATAACTAACAGATCAGACATCATTCTTCACTTCGATGTCATCCCCTGTCATGTTGCTGACCATGAACTTATCACGATGACGTTAAATATAAAGAAAACAAAGCGACCACCAGTAATAAATTTTTTTTCGCGAATTCAAACACTATAACCCTCAATCTTTCTGCGAGCTTATCTTGTCTAAAGAAGGTACTCTATCAAATATTTCACTGACAGATAATGTAAACGACCAAGTAACTATCCTTACAGAAGTTATTAAAAGCAGTATTGATGCACTGGCTCCCTACGTAACACGAACCGTCAAACGTCCCCCTGTTTCATGGTTAAAGGACGACATTCAGAGAGCCATTCGCGATAGAAACAACGCCCACCAAGCCCTTAAAAGGAACAGAAATGAGGCCGCCCTTCAGGTAGATTATAAAGTCAAAAAGAAAAATGTAAAATTGCTAATTCAATGTGCAAAAAGAAATTATTTCAGAAATAAATTCACAGAATATAAGGACAACTCTAATAAAACATGGAAAATTGTTAAAACACTAGTGCCTCACAGAAAGCACCTCACTAATGATTGCATAGGGCCCATACAAAGAACCGACCATTTTAATTACTTTTTTTTTTTAATGGAAAACTATCTTATGAGCAAACAATTGCTTCTACTTTACAACAAAACACAGATCGGGCAAGGCTTACATATAATTTTTTCAGGCCACAACCAGTGGACGTAGAAACAACCATCTTAGTAATAAAATATCTTCGCGAAACAAATGCTGTAGGAGCAGACGGCATTGCTTTTCGCTTTATCAGAGATAGTCTACCTGCAACTGTACATTATCTGACGGTCATTATTAACACCTCTCTGGTTACTGGTGTCTTTCCGTCGCTTTGGAAACATGGTATAGTAACACCAATTTTCAAATCGGGGGATATAGACGATGTCAATAATTATCGCCCTGTTACTATACTCCCTATCTTATCCAAAATTCTTGAAAAAATTGGTACAAATCAACTGACGAGTTTCCTGGAGGCCAATGACTTACTATCTAAGACACAACATGGTTTTAGAAATAGGTTATCTACTGAAACAGCTTTACTGCAAATTACTGATGAAATTTATAATAACTTAGATAAAAATTATGCGACATTATGCGACCTTTCTAAGGCTTTTGATAGTGTCAACCATGAAATTCTCCTTAACAAATTAGTAAATCATAAAATTGATACCTTTTGGTTTAAAAGTTATTTAGATAAAAGGACCCAATCAGTAAGAATCAATAATGATATGTCATCAAAACAACAAATACCTTTTGGTGTTCCGCAAGGCTCTATTTTAGGTCCGATCCTATTTACAATTTTCATAGATGATTTATCAACAATAGCCCATAACTGTCTTTTAGTGCAGTACGCCGATGATTCACAGTTTCTTCATAGTGACTCAGTAAACACCTCTTAAATACGTTAATAAGAAACATTCAACATACTCTTACACAAGCAAAATTATATTTTGACACAAATGGCCTTAAACTAAACCCACATAAAACTCAATGTATATTCATAGGTAGTCGGCAGAACATAGCTAGAATTCCCAATGACACAACCATAGAATTTATTCAGTGAATAATCTAAGAGTACGCTTAGACAGCTTCATGACATTTGAAAAACACATTGACAAAATACACAGGAAGGTAGTGGGTACCCTGATATATCTTAATCACATAGGAAATCAAATCACTACTGAAACTAGAATCATGGTTGTGCAAACTCTAGCTCTAAACATAATTGACTATTGTTCAAACATTTGAGGATCGACTAACAAGACCCAGATGCAAAAAGTGCAAAAATTGCAAAACTTTGCTGCCAGAGTAGCACTAGGTAATATCAGTAAACTTGATCACATCACCCCACATATCAAAAAATTGAAATGGTTAAAAGTCCATTCTAAATGCAGCTATGACACATGTTTATTAATTTACAAACTCATTCATGGGAATTATCCAAAATGGTTAATGCCCCTGTAAACTGTAGGGAATACATCAGGTGTCCAGACACTTCAAGTAAATTCCCTTTTTGTTAAGAGATCGAATACCTATACAGGGGCACGTCATATGGAAATACGTTGACCCAACTTATGGAACATGCTACAAGATAATATAAGAGACATTAACAGCTTCTGTAATTTCAAAATGAAATTAAAAGAACACCTCTTAAATACACAGATGTAAATATAAATGTATTTATGTAAAGAATAACCATTGTAATTTAATGGAATAAAGTGTTTTGACTTTGACTTTGACTTTGACTCTCTCTCTCTCTCTCTCTCTCTCCTCTCTCTCTCTCTCTCTCTCTCTCTCTCTCTCTCTCTCTCTCTCTCTCTCTCTCTCTCTCTCTCTCTCTCTCTCTCTTTCCCAGCTCTCTCTCTCTCTCTCTCTCTCTCTCTCTCTCTCTCTCTCTCTCTCTCTTTCTCTCTCTCCCCGCTCACTCTCTCTCTCTCTCTTATGAGAGAATATGGCTCTCCAGGGAAAAAATGCTGGAACTATATTCAGTTCATTCTTGGCCGTTTCCGAACTCCTCACAGAACATGTGCTGTAAACAGGTCTGAGTAGTTGCACGTGAAGGATTATTCAAAGGAGAAAGAAGTAGTATGGCAAAATGATAAGAAAATTGATAGATATAACAATAAAAGGAGAATGATAATGATGAGATCATATGTTACCGTCGTTAACCAAAGCTGTGGTTATGATTAGTATCACCATTATCCTGAGACGAAGGAATTAGTTGCACTGGTCCTTCCAACCTTATTCGCATGCTTCGAATTTCTTTTCTAGCGAACCAATTAAATAATGACTGCATTCTGCAGACCCAAAGAGCCTGTGCAATCTACAGTTTTGCAATTACCAAACTGTAACTCTCTGTCAGTGTGGTGAGGCAAACGCCCGATCTCCATGGTGCAGGTGTGCATTTCCTTGGTGCTGCTTTCACCTTGGTCTGTTTAGAAAGAGTCTTTTTAGTCACACTGCTGCGTTGCATTATTCCAAAGGATTTGCTGCCTGGATGGAGAATCTCATTATCTGATTAATGTATAACGTCGTTAAATATTAGGATTATCATTAATCATCATTGATGACAGTTCATTTGCTATCATCATTATCACAAGTTTATTTTTTCTATCACGAACATATAAGTAATACGACTTCGGCAGGAAACTGGCAACTACAGTTTGGCTAAACGGACCAGAGGGGGGGCAAAGGGCCC
>NC_051397.1:23807140-23822580 GCF_015228065.2 Penaeus monodon
ATGTTATTTATTAATGTTTTGATTATTTAATTTTTCGATGACAATGTGTTTCGTTTTCACACATTTTTCTTTATAACTAGCTTCTGCTATTTTCTGTAGAATTATCGGATATGAGATATGAATTTCACACAGGTAAAATTGTCAACTATGATTACTATCTAACTGCACCTACGACCTGAAATATATTCAATTTATTATTGTTTCTAATTTTTATTTCAATTATCTCTCAGTGTTAGAGATTATTTCATCCTAATCCTAATGATTTTCCATCTTTCCTTTTATGACAATCGTTAAGATGCTGACAGATTTTCACAGCATTTCTTTCATGAATTGCTTTATATCGCGAACGTCATTTCATCTTTATTACGTGCTCCTTGGTGACGACCCCAACGACGGGTTTCTGGACATGTAATTAGTATTAAGTCGAATGTTGTCCTTTATACGTGCCCAGACGCACTCTCATCGCCCAGCTGCGATTCGGCGCCCGTGCGCGCCCATTGTTTTTACGACTCTACGTGGGCATAGCACTGATATTTCCCAACGGGATGAAATCCCCAATTTGCGTATTATTTTTGCTAAGTATGAGCTCGTCCCGGCAGTACCCTCTTCAACATGAAAATATGGTGGGGTACTGGCCGCTTTTCCTCCGGGAATCTTTAGGCTTAAGTTTGATATAACCACGAGGGTTGCCCTTATCGGCCGATCAGCGGCCTGCTTGCATCATGCGTTGCTCTGCAAGTTTTGTCTGTTCCGTAACAGACTTGTCACCATTTCATACATTTCACATACTGTTGCAGTGTCATTTCTGTGATTTCGAACATTAGTTAGTATAACGTTGCAATCGCCATAGAGCAATAATTATATTACCATATTTATGAATGTTTTTTCGTGCAGTTAGATCGGTATTTATTTTCCTTGACCTCTAAATTTTTTCCACTTCGTTTACATACCCCGTCCCCATCCTCGCCTCGCCCTTTACTTATCAATTCCACCTCGCACGCCATTCTATTTCTTATTACTCTCACTCAACTTATCTAGCTGCTATGATTCTATACCTACTCTACCACTATTATATTTTCTACTAGTGTGCAATACTCTGACTTATTCATTTTATAACTCTAACTTATTTACTCACTTATATCATCTATTCACCCATCACTTCAGTTATGCAACTTCATACATCGTATCTGTATAAATCACGTTAATTGCACAAGAATTACATGTGTATAGTCTTGTGCCAATCTTGAATTCTTGCCTTGCATTACGTTTTATCGTGCCGTATTTTGTTATTAAGCGTATATGATGTAATGAGTCACTCCCAAGCGAACATGAGGACTACATTTACCTATTTTCATTATTGCTTTGCTTCGAAATGATGAAGGTGTCGGTGATAGACATATTCTAATCAATACTAATTTCTTAGTCAGTCAGATATATATTGTATGTACTATTGCACAGCACACTGTTGACCTTCGCATTGTTACATTTTTCCTTTTCCTTAATGAAGTCTGTCGTTCAAGATAGTCCTTGCAGACGCGTCAACTTTTTCTTCCTTATAGCCATGCACAATGCTTATTTTTTGTAGATTTTAACCTCTATCTATCCTTAGACAATTGCATATCAAGCAAGTCCTTGCGGACTATTGCAATTGTCTCCTTAAGCATGTTCCTCTGTCTATCTCTTGACAGTGAAATTATATAAAAAAGTAATTATAAAAATTGAAAATTCAATATAACATTATCAAATACTATATCTTGCAATATTCTGATTATATCTTACCTACGGCCCTTGTCACACATCCCCCCCCCCCCATTTCGCCCTCCTGTCTCTCTGCCTGTCTCTGCCCTTGGTGTACTTGTTTCAGAAAATGGCGGATCAGCTGCGCGACAAGTCTGGGACGCAGCCTGCCAGGACCCACACCTAACACAGCCGACGACACTTGCTGCTCCCGTCGAGGACGACGGGTGGGTGCGTGAGCTGAGCAATCTCAGATTGGTCATATGCCTTCGATGACACACCCCCTAGCCAACAAAGGTGACCAATGGGGTCTCTTGCCCGTGCATTGACCTAGGCCACGGCCACAGCGCACATGACCTCTGGCCTCAGCCTTGACCCAAGTGGACACTCTACTTCGAGTCACGGACCCGCTCGCCCGTGGCCGGGCGGCCACTGGGGCTTCGTCCCCCCGGTTCTAGCAAAAGCCGGCCCAAACCCAACCTCGGTCCACGCTACTTTCCAAGAATCTCCCTTTAAATATATATACGCAACAATTGTGGTGTTACAAGCCCCCTAAACCCTCTCTTTCTTCCTCTCTTCACTCTCTCTCCTCTCTCTCTCTCCCCTCCTCTCTCTCTCCTCTCTCTCTCTCTCTCCTTTCCCTCTCTCCCTTCCCTTCTCTCTCTCTCTCTCTCTCTCTCTTTTCTCTCTCTCTCTCTCTTTTTTCTCACTCTCTCTTTCCTATCTCTCTTCTCTCTCCTCTCTCTCTCTCTCTGCTTCTCCTTCTCTCTCCCCCCCTCTTCCCCCTCCTTTCTTCTTTCCTCTTTTCCCCCTCTCTCTCTCTCTTCCTCTCTCTCTTCTCTATTAATATTTTATAAAATATATATATATATATTATTTATAGCATATAATAAGTACCAGGGGTGGAAAACATAAGTACCTTGGATCACATGGCGTTACCACGGGGTTCCAAATTTCCAAAATGGGAACCATTCACTTCAGCGGGGGCGTAGATGCAAGTTATCTATCTCGCTTGACCCTTCATTTCGTGACCAGCCCCCGACGGGGTAAGGCGGCATGCCCCCCCCCCTCCGGGCATGCTCTTGACACGTGAGCCATGTTCCCCCCGACATCGTCCGTGTTTTCCATACTGTGTTAACTCTTTAAAAAGAGTCAGCCTTTAAACCTTTCCCTCGCTCTCTCCTCTCGCCTCTCTCTTCTTCTCTCTCTCTCTCTCCCCTCTCTCTCTCTTCTCTTTTTTCTCTCCCTCTCTCTCTCTCTCTCCCCTCTCTCTCTCTCTCTCTCTATCTTCTCCCCCCTCTCTCTCCCCTCTCTCTTTTCCCTCTCCTCTCTCTCTCCTCTCTCTTCTCTTCTCTCTCTCTTCTCTCTCTTCCCCTTTTCTCTCCTCGCTCTCCCTCTCTCGCTCCCTCTCCCCCCCCCTCTGTGTGTTTTTTTGGGCAAGGTCGGTCATCTGTGTCAATAAAAAAAATTTAAGGCCGGGCTAAAACGAACAACCATAAATTGAAAATCATTTATCAGACTCCAAAAAATCCAGGAATACGGGAACCAAACGGAATGAAAAAAACGTTATGTGCACAAAATGATTGATCATATTCGAAAATAAAAACGTAGTGTTCTAAAAAACTACAAGGGCTTCCCCCCAACAGTTTGGTCCCCCCCTGAAAAACGGTATTTCTACCCTTTTGTTAAATTTTTTCCCAAAAAGGTCAGCCCAAAAAACCAGCCCTGTTTGGGCCCTCCTTCACGATCAAAATTTGATTGAAAAAAAAATTGATTGCTGATCAGATGTTCTCCAAACAGCAGTCATAACAAAATTATAGAGAAAAACACAAGCAGAAGCGTTGGGCCCACACAAACCCCCCTACCTCCCATCCCCCCAACCGTGATCGACCACCTACAAAACCCTTTCCCTTTTAATTCCTCCCCCAGCCCAAAAACCCCCCCCAACCTCCACCCAAACCCCTCCTCCACCCCTCCACGCCCATACCCACGCCGGGCAACCCCTTCCCCCCCCAAAACCCTCCCCTCTCTCACTGCCCGAGCCCCATTGCCTTGCCCCTTTTCTGACTCGCCGCCCTTAAATCGCTGAGCCTCCACGTGCCCCTCAACCGGCTCCTCCAAGACCCCGGCCCATACAGACTCCCCGCCTCCCCCAAGTCAATAGCCCCTCCCCCCGTCAGACCCAAAACCAACACACCAAAGAAGCCCTATTTTGAAGCTTCTCCAAGTAACCCCCAAACGGAGTTTTAAAAAAAAAAACAGAACACAGGAATAACAAGAAAAATTTAAAACCCGCCCCCAAACCGCCACTGGGGAAACAGCTCAGCAGCAGGTGGAAGGGCTACCCCCTACCTACGCCCCCCTCCTCCGTAGTGCCACCAGTCTCATCAAAAATTTCAGAATAAACAAAGTCTCACAAGATTTGATGAAGACGGTTACAAATGAAATCAGAAAAAAAAAATAGAGAAAACCAAACACCAAGCCTTTAAAAGGGAGCGTGTCCAAACACGTCTACCTCTACATCCCAGTTGTCACCCAGACACAAACGAAGGGGACAAGAGCAACATTTATCTGAAAATTTTAAAAACATTTCAAGTGTGAAAGCCCAAAGAAGTGTGACACATGACTACTACGCCAGCTTCAGGGTGTCCGAAGGGAAAGGCAAAAAAGCCCGTTTTGGGTTTTAGACTCTGATCTTTCCCTGACAATGTTAAAGTGTTCTTCAACGAAAAAAAGTACAAAAGCCGATCAGAATGTTTTAAAAGGAAAAACGCCGTCAGGGTTACCAGTGACAGATCCAAATGCATAAAAATAAGCTTAAAATCCCTAAATCTTACGGACTTTTTAGGAAATTAAAAATGCTAGTTGAGAGAGAACCATAGACATTTTTTTGCATAAGTGAAACTGGGTCCACCCGAAAAAGGGGCAGTAATTTCATTTTTATTCCAATTTTTTTAAATTTATAATGGATGCAGGGCGAGGGGAGGAGTAGTAATATTACGGATACCCTTAAGTCAAACAGGGTATCTGCTACAGCAGTTAGCATACTGCCATAGAAGATGTCTGGAACCCTACAAAGCAAAATGCTTTTCCCTTTCCTTCTATTGGCCTGTCATAGGACCCCCTGCTACCTCTGAAACTTTTGAAACATTGAAAAGGTTTTTAGAGAAATGTCTTTAAAACAAAAAGCTTTTTATCTTAGGTGACCTAAAAGATGATTTAACAAAAACTAATGCTAAGTTTGCTAAGATGATTAAATAAAAAAAATTTTTAAAAATAATAGATAACCTACAAAAATTCCTGCTCTATTGGATTTAATAATAAATAACAATCAGACATATTCTCACTTCGATGTCATCCGTCCATGTTGCTGACCATGAACTTTCACTGACGTTAAATAAAGAAAAAAAAGCGACCACCAGTAATAAATTTTTTTCGCGAATTTAAAAAACTTAACCCTCAATCTTTTTGCGAGCTTTTCTTGTCTAAAAAAGGTACTCTATCAAATTTCACTACAGATAAATTTAAAAGACCAAAAACTATCCCTTTCAGAAGTTATTAAAAGCATATTGATGCATGGCTCCCAGTAACACGAACCGTCAAAAGCCCCCCGTTTTCATGGTTAAGGACGACATTCAAGAGCCCTTCGCGATAGAAAAAACGCCCACCAAACCCCTTAAAAGGGAAAAGAATGAGGCCCCCCTTTAGGTAATTTAAAGTCAAAAAGAAAAAAGTAAAATTTCTAAATTTTAATTGCAAAAAAAAAATTTTTCAGAAAAAAATTCACAGAAAATAGGGGCAACTCTAATAAACATGGAAAATTGTTAAAACCTAGTGCCTCAAAAACCCTCACAATGTTTTTTAGGGGCCCATACAAAGAACCCACCCTTTTAATTTCTTTTTTTTTTTTAAAGGAAAACATCTTTTTGAGCAAAAAAATTGCTTCTACTTACACAAAACACAGACGGGGAGGTTACAATAATTTTTTAGGGCCCCAACCCGTGGACTAAAAAAACCATTTAGTAATAAATATTTCGCGAAAAAAATGCTGTAGGAGCAGACGGCATTGCTTTTGTTTATAAGAGATAGTCTACCTCAATGTACATTATCTCGGTCATTATTAAAACCTCTCGGGGACTGGTGTCTTTTCCCTCGCTTTTTAAACATGGATAGAACACCCAATTTTCAAATGGGGATAAACGATGTCATAATTTTCGCCCTGTTTCATACTCCCTATTTATCCCAAAATTTGAAAAAAATGGGACAAATCAATGAAGTTTCCTGGGGGCCATGACTTACTATCTAAACACAAATGGTTTTTGAATGGTTATCTACTGAAACACTTTACTGCAAATTTCTGATGAAAAATTTATAATAACTTAGTAAAAATTATGCGAATTATGCGACCTTTCTAAGGCTTTTGATGTGTCAAACCCTGAAATTTCCTTAAAAAATTATAAAACATAAATTGATACCTTTTGGTTTAAAAGTTTTTTTAGATAAAAGGCCCAATCAGTAAAAATCAATAAATATGTCATCAAACAAAAAATACCTTTTTTTTTCCCCCAAAGGGTCTATTTTAGGTCCATCCTTTTACAATTTTCATAGTGATTTTTCAACTAGCCCCCAACTGTCTTTTAGTGCGCGCCGATGATTCACATTTCTTCATAGTGACTCGTAAACACCCTTAAAAACGTTAATAAGAAAAAATTCAATACTCTTTCACAAGCAAATTAATTTTTTACACAAAAGGGGCCCTTAAAATAAAACCCCCTAAAACTCAAAGATATTTATAGGTTCGCAGAACATAGCTAGAAAATTCCCAAAGAAAAAACCCTAGAATTTATTCAGTGAATAAACAAAAGTACGCTTGACGCTTTATGACATTTTTTTAAAAAAACATTGACAAAATACACAGAAGTGGGGTACCTGTATATCTTAATCCCCTAGGAAATCAAATCCTACTGAAACTAGTCATGGTTTTGCAAACTCTACTTAACATAATTGACTATTGTTCAAACATTTGAGGATCGACTAAAAGACCCCAAAGCAAAAGTGCAAAAATTGCAAAACTTGCTGCCCGATAGCACAGGTAATTCAGTAAAATTGATCACTCACCCCACATATCAAAAATTGAAAAAGGTTAAAAGTCCTTCTAATGCGCTATAAAATGTTTTTATTTACAAACTCATTCATGGAATTATCCAAAAAAGGTTTAAAGCCTGTAAACGTAGGAAAACATCAGTGTCCAGACACGTCAATAAATTCCTTTTTTTTAAGAGATCGAATCCTATACAGGGGGACGTCAAATGGAAAAACGTGGACCCAACTTATGGAACATGCTACAAGATAATATAAGAGACATTAACAGCTTCTGTAATTTCAAATAAATTAAAAGAACACCTCTTAAATACACAGATGTAAATATAAATTTTTATGTAAAGAATAACCATTGAAATTTTTAATGGAATAGTGTTTTGACTTTGACTTTGATTTTGGGCCCTCTCTCTCTCTCTCTCTCTCTCTTCGCTCTCTCTCGCTCGTCTCTCTCTCTCTCTCTCTCTCTCCCCTCTCTTCTCCCCTCCTCTCTCTCTCTCTCTCTTCTCTCTCTCTCCCTCTCTCTCTCTCTCCTCTCTCTCTCTTTTCTCTCTCCTCTCTTTCCCATCTCTCTCTCCCCTTCTCTCTCTCTCTTCTCTCTCTCTCTCTTCTCTCTCTCTTTCTCTCTCTCCCCGCTCACTCTCTCTCTCTCTCTTATGAGAGAATATGGCTCTCCAGGGAAAAATGCTGGAACTATATTCAGTTCATTCTTGGCCGTTTCCGAACTCCTCACAGAACAAGTGAAGTAAATAGGTCTGAGTAGTTGCACGTGAAGGATTATTCAAAGAAGAAAGAAGTAGTATGGCAAAATGATAAGAAAATTGATAGATATAACAATAAAAGGAGAATGATAATGATGAGATCATATGTTACCGTCGTTAACCAAAGCTGTGGTTATGATTAGTATCACCATTATCCTGAGACGAAGGAATTAGTTGCACTGGTCCTTCCAACCTTATTCGCATGCTTCGAATTTCTTTTCTAGCGAACCAATTAAATAATGACTGCATTCTGCAGACCCAAAGAGCCTGTGCAATCTACAGTTTTGCAATTACCAAACTGTAACTCTCTGTCAGTGTGGTGAGGCAAAACCCGATCTCCATGGTGCAGGTGTGCATTTCCTTGGTGCTGCTTTCACCTTGGTCTGTTTAGAAAGAGTCTTTTTAGTCACACTGCTGCGTTGCATTATTCCAAAGGATTTGCTGCCTGGATGGAGAATCTCATTATCTGATTAAATGTAATAACGTCGTTATAATATTAGGATTATCATTAATATCATCATTGATACAGTTTTCATTATGCTATCATCATTATCATCAAGTTTATTTTTCTCTATCACTGTAATCATATAACGTAATACGAACTTCCGGACAGGAAGACTACAGAAATTCTCAGAGAGACTCGGAACGGTTGACATACGTGCAGAGCGCAGCCGAACCAAGGTCATACAAGACAGTTGAGAGGAAACAGCATTGCGCTGTCATTGCTCTGGCACTGGCCTGGCACTGAGGCTGGTAAGTTCATATTTCAACTCGCCGAACTACCGGCAACGGGACAATGGCAAAGGCGATGGTGTGTGAAGGCGGTTGGGCGGGTGAGGCTTGGAGGGGGGGGAGCGGGAAGAGGAGGAGGAGAAGCAGAAGGAGGGGACGAAAGAAGGGAAAGGAGGAAGAGAAGGAGAGGGAGGAGAAGGAGGAGGGAGAGGGGAGAAGGAGTAGGAGAAGGAAGAGGTGGGAGGAGAAAATGAAGATGAAGAAGAAAATGGAGAAGGAGGAGGAAAGGAAGAAGGCGGAAAATGAGTGTATATATATGTGTATATATATATATATATATACATATATATATATATATATATTATATATATATATATATATATACTCACAAACATATATTCATATATCTATATGTGTATCTACATATATTTATCTACACACACACACACACACACACACATACATACACAGGAAAAAATGCTGGACACACACACACACACACACACACACACACACACACAACACACACACACACACAACACACACACACACAACCACACACACACATATATGTATGTATATATATGTATATATATATGTATATATATATATATATATATAAAATATATAATATATTATATAAGTGTATGTATAATATATATATATATTATATATATATATTAATATATACAAAACATATTACATACATATTAATACTATTATATACTATATATTATTATCTTATATATATATATCTATATAATATTTTATAATATATAATATCTAAAATATATTCTATATGTATATATATATATTTATGTTATCTATATCTATTATTAACATATATATTAAAATATTTTATATATAAATAATAAATCATATAATATAATATATATATATATATATACACACAACACACACAACACACACACAACCACATATATATCATAATATATATAATATATAATATATCTATATTATAATATATATTATATATATATAAAAATATATATAATTATATTATATAAGTGTATGTATATAATAATTATATATATTAATTATATATAAATATTATATTATTATAAAATTAATATTTGTTTATATCCTCTATATATTATTATTTATATATTAAAAATTTTTTTATTTATTTTTTTTTAATTATTTTTATTTTTTATCTATATTTTTATTTTTTAAATTTTTTTTTTTTTTTTCTCTTTAAATTTTTTTTTTTTTTTTTTTATTATTTTTTTTTTTTTATTGCCCACCGACACCCCCTGCGAAATTTTAATTTTTTTTATTTTTTTTTTTTTTTAAATTTTTTATTTTTTTTTTCCCCCCACCCACACACCCGCGAATTTTTTTCTTTTTTTTTTTTTTTTTTATAAATTTTTGTTTTTTTTTATTCCCTTATTTAAACCCCCCGTTCTTTTTTGTGATTGAAATTTTTCCCTTTTTTATTTTTTTTATATTATTTTATTTAAAATTTTATTTATTTCATTTATGCAAACATTTACACCCCAAAAACCCCCCCACCCCAAAAATTTGTTTTTTTTATATATATTTTATATTTATTTTATTATTTTATTTATATTCATCCCCCCCCCCACCCCCCCCCACCCCTTTTATTCTTAAAATTAATTTAATTATTTAATTTTATATTTTACTACCACACACAACCCACTACACACCAAAAACACCACCGCCACCCACCCACCACACACCGATTATATTATTTATTTTTTTTTTTACAATTTTTATAATATATTTTTATATTGTATTTTTTTTTTTTTTTGTTTTTTTTTATTTTTTTAAAAATTTTTATATTAAAAAAGCCGCGGGGCCGAATGGTTTGAGCGTCGGACTCAACCTGTCACGCGGGAATTAATTTTGAGGGTTTGGTCACCGGACCGCCCGTTGTTCCCTTGGGCAAAGGGAAATTCCCTTATTTCCTACCACCCGGGGGGCCAAGCCCCCCAAATCAGTGCGGTCCCAACCCGGAAAAATAGAGAGAATGATTACCTAAAAAGGGAAAACCGGCACTCTCCGTGGAAAGGAACTGGGGACTCTACCACGTCTCACTCCAAGAACATCACAACATGGAAAAATACCAATTAAGTATAAAGTGTGACCAGGTGCTCAGACATAAACCCACCGTTAAAGAAGGGAAAATATATTTTATTATTTATTATTATATATATATATATTATATATATAAAATATTGTGTGTGTGTGTGTGTGTGGGGTGGGGTGGGTGTGTGTGTGTGTGGTGTGTGTTTTTTTCTTTTTTTTTTGTGTTTTTTGAGTGTGTGTTTGTATATTATATTATTTATATATGTTATATATATTTATATTTGTATATATATGTATATTGTATGTATGTATTTATGTTATTAACTATTTTTGTGTGTGTGTATATGTGTACGCTTAAAAAAAAAAAAAAAAAAAAAAAAAATTATATATATAATATATTTTATATATTTCATAATATATATATTATTATATATATATTATTAATTATAATATATATATATATTAAACCCCAACATAAATATTTACATATATATACTTATTATGTATTTCTTTCTCTCTCTCTCCTCTCTCTCTCTCTCCCTCTCTCTCTCTCTCCCCTCTCTCTCTCTCTCTCTCTCTCTCTTCTATATTAATATATATATATAAAAAAATATATATTATATATATATATAATTATATTTTTTGTGTGGTGTGTGAGTGTGTGTGTGTTTGTGCATATATATTATATATATATATATATAATTTATATTTTATATATATATATATATATATATATACATTATTAATATTATATTATATAATATAATATATATTAAATTTTATATAATATATATATATGTATATATTTAAAAAATGTATATTATTATATATAATAATAAAATATATATATATATTATATTATTTTATATATTATTAATATATTGTGTGTGTGTGTGTGTGTGTGTGTGTGGGTGGTTTTTGTGGTGTGTGTGTGTGTTGTGTGTGTGTGTTTAAAATTTTTTTATAAATTTTATATTTTTTATTTTTTGCTATTTAATTAAATTTTTTTTATATTTATATATAATTTTTAAAAAAAATTTTTTATTTTTTTTTTTTTTTTGTGTTTTAAAATTTTTTATTTTTTTATTTTATATCTATTATATTTATTATTAATTTTTTTATATTTTATTATCCATATTTGTGTGTGTGTTTGTGTGTGGTGTGTGGGGTGTGGTTGTGGTGTGTGTTGTGTGTTGTGTGTGTGTGTTGTGTGTGTGTGTGCGTGGTGTGGTGCGCATGCATGCGTGTATATTAATTTATAAATATCAAATATAATATAAATTAAAAAGTCAGGCTTCAATGAATACATAAAAAAGATAACTTTAACCCCTCAGCTTCCACGAGCAGGAAGGCAGCGTTGGTTTATCCTGCCAGCCCGTCTGAACTAATGTGTTGGCCTTGCTCACAGACAGCCCGCCTCCTCCTGTTTTCACCCAAACCCCGAGAAAATGTAGACTATTGTTACGAAAATTGAGTCCCTACAGATGTGTCATGCATACGAGTGTTGTAACTGTGAAGTATTTCCTCCACTTTGGAAGCTATGTTTTTGCTGCCGCTTTATGTTTTTTGTTTTGTTTGTTGCTTTTAAATTATAGCGGTGCATAATGATTTTAAATATATACATCCCATTAAAATCAATTCCATGTCAACTGACTTGGATACGTTGAAAATTTTCTTCATGTCGTTTCAACACTTTCATTATTGACTTCAAAGATTAACGATATGGACTGAACACAATTTTTTTGTGCATCTTTACACATGAGTTTTATTTTTAAAAATCATGTAGTACGAACCGTAGTTAATGCAAAAGAAAATCCTAAAGTACCGTGCGTGAAGTACATTTAAGAGTATCGCACTCTGATTGGTCGGCTGAGATGCTGAAGGTAAACAAAATGAAAAGAGGCTTCAACACGTTTCAATAATGTTCACGCAAATGGCATGTTTGATGATGCATCAAACTGTATGAGTTTTCGGGGATGCTACAAATAGGTCTTACCCTGAAGCAACATTGCCATTCTTGCTCAGGGTAAGAATGGTGACCTTCCATGCCGTTACCTAGTGAATATTATTGGTACAAAGTGTAAGGCGAAACTGACTATTTCTGCAGAAACATTTTTAATATGTCCTTAGAACAGTTGTTGTGATATTTCTCACTTTTTCTTTAAAGGTCTTAAGAAATTAATCTCCGGTAGCCCAACTTACAACAGTAAGAAAAAAAAAAGTTTAATATTTGTGGTACACATATGTATCGACATTGTATTTTCGGGCAAAAGCTTTCTTGTTGATTCCATGACGTCAATTTTCGGTAAATAAGTATCCGCCTCATAAAAATGGTGTTCTGTTACACCACACAATATATAAATAATTAGGAATGCAGCTACTTTTGTTTCCTTTAGCATATAACAAGTATGATTATCTATTAATTTATCACTTGAATACCAATTATGTAAAGTCTTAAGGCTCTACATTTCTACATTTCGGATTGTCTCCTATGATAGAAATAAAGGCAAATTAATATTTGTAAAATGTTGAGGAAATAAAGAGTTTGTCAGCTGGGGTTTAAATACCCTAAGGCGGGGAGGGAATAGTTCTGTAAGAAAGTAATAGACCCGTGTACGATATTATACCCAGCTGCGACTTTGAAATAACCTCACAGGATTTACCAAATTCAGGATATTCTTTCTATTCGTTTGTTTGCATAATCACTTACCAATCCATTTCTTCATATACGTTTTAATAGGTTTTTTGGGAGTTCAGTATATGCTAGGGCAACATTTGCACCCGAGAAATTAGTGTTAATATTTGTATCATATGATATTTTTACTTTCATTCAATAGTAACCCTGATTTCCCCTTTTGCGGTTTACTGTTGATCTTGGTTTTTTTGGTCAGTTGGTTTCAGAAAGGTTAAGTGGAAAATTGGATTGACTGGATTTTTTGGTTCTGAAGGAGGGTACTTTTATGTAGGTATATTACAAGTGCTATTGAGAGTTTCGGGGTTATGTTACAAGAGTAGATTTCTGGGACATACCGAGGTTGTTAAGGATAGATACAAAAAGATTTTAAGTGGATATATTAAGCAAAGGATGAAAACAGATTAAATATTTATGAAGATTTTTTCTATTGTGGGTGTGAATAACGTATTTTTTCCGGGGCTTCATTAGAAATACTATATCATGATTATCCCTGTGGCTAAGGAACCCACAGTTGTTGGAAACTACAAACTGAGAAAGAAAGAAATTAAAGTTTCTATAGTTCAAAGCAATCCCGCCTGCGTCTCAGGAGAGCTACTGTCCCAATTTATTATCCTCTCTCAGGGAAATAGCAGTATATTAACTCCTGCAGACGAGAGAGTCACGCGTTGTTTGTGAAAACAGTAGATGGGCAACGAACTCTGATATCAGTTCTAGGATCTTAATTCGGGTGATAGTCCAAGTTACAGAATTATGTAATACATAAATTACACGCATCTCTTCTTAGTTTTAGGTTCTTAATTCCTTGTTCTGCTTTCCGCAAGCTACCTTTGGGGGCGTTAGCCCCTTTTTTGACAAAAGCCTCGCGTTGGGCCTATGCTCTGCTAAAGGGAATTTCACGTCCCTACCTCATAAACGTTCGTTGCTGCAATCATGTGGAAAGAGAGTTGATAGCGCTGGGCCCCTGAGATTAGCCGGAATCAGCATTATGAACTATTATGTAGTGCATGGAAATCACACGCCAACATTACGGCGCAGAGGTTGACGCTGGGGTTTAGTTTGTTAAGATAAATCAATTCATATTAATTAAGCTATTTTATGAGCCAAAAAAAAATAACAGTAACAATAACAGTAAAAATAAGGCTAATTGTTTTGGCACGATATGGACACAAATGTTCAATTAATTATTGTTGTTAAGAGATTCTGGAAAAAAACAGCAGACAGCGTCTGTTTCCCAAAACAGCATAGAAAAAGGAATAAGTAGCTTTGTCTGTTAAAATAACATCATTAGGAGAAGCACACGGGCATCTTCAGCCTGTTTCTCCTCCTCCATGGCTTAGCCGCCGCCCCCCGCCGCCATGAAGCCAAAGAGAGGGGCAGGTTCAGTTTTTCCCAGAGGACCGCTATTAGACCGCTATATCTCCTACGTTAATTACCTCATAAACCCTTCCCATGGACGGGGGGGGAGAGGGCGTGGATGTAAAGAATGAGGGGAGAAGGAGGTGGAAAGGAAAGAGGTGGAGCGTGAGGGAGAAGGGAGGAAGGGAGAATGCGGCGGATAGACTCCTGGGGAAGGAGTGAAGACAAGCTATAAGAGCTAAGGGAAAAACTTACTGAAGAGATTGATAAAAAAAATCGAGACGAGTCGATCTATAAATATGAGAGTGAATTCATGTTTCGTGGAAAAGGAAACGGGAAAAATGTGTTTAAATTTGGACGAGAAAAACGCTTTGTAAAATTGCGTGGAAAAACTTGATAATGTAATAAAAAAAAAATACTTGGAGAGCGACGATGACAAGAGAGAGAGAGGGGGAGAGAAAAAAAACAAAGCTAATGCAATTGCTAGGTCCTAATGTGATGGTCAGGCAGCAGACCTCAGGAGACATCTACAGCAGCCCCCAACAGGAACGAATGAGAAGGTGAGAAACCACGAGAGAAAGGCAAGATTTAATAGCGTGGGGACACACAAAAGTTAGAAATGGAACACAGCAGGGAAACAAAGAAGGGAAATAGGTGATCAGACAGAGAATGTAAGCTGCTGTAATGAGAGGAAAACAGGAAAACAGGTGCAGCGAAGGAGGAGGAGGGTATAAAGATGAAAGCGAAGAGGTAGAACTGACTCCTCGACAGCTTCGATCAGACGTTCTAACTCTGAGGCAAATTGTGCTGGCGATGTCGGGTGTGGGGGGGGGTGGATTACCCAGCTGCTCCGAGAGTTCCTTTATGGCTGATCCCTTGCTTGTACTGCACGGAGGGAGAACCACACTTTGTTTGGAAATGGAGATGCATAACCCAGTATAGATCTCCTGGTTCTGTTTGACCGGGCCCATACAAACTAAAAGCAATCTGAC
>NC_051397.1:23822680-23825180 GCF_015228065.2 Penaeus monodon
GAACTGTAACAAAAATGAAAGAGCTTCACCGTTCAATATGTTCACGCAAATGGCATGTTTGATGATGCATCAAACTGTATGAGTTTTCGGGGATGCTACAAATAGGTCTTACCCTGAATCAACATTGCCATTCTTGCTCAGGGTAAGAATGGTGACCTTCCATGCGGTTACCTAGTGAATATTATTGGTACAAAGTGTAAGGCGAAACTGACTATTTCTGCAGAAACACTTTTTAATATGTCCTTAGAACAGTTGTTGTGATATTTCTCACGTTTCATTAAGGTCTTAAAGTATTAATCTCCGGTAGCCCAACTTACAACAGTAAGAAAAAAAAAAGATTAATATTTGTGGTACACATATGTATCGACATTGTATTTTCGGGCAAAAGCTTTCTTGTTGATTCCATGACGTCAATTTTCGGTAAATAAGTATCCGCCTCATAAAAATGGTGTTCTGTTACACCACACAATATATAAATAATTAGGAATGCAGCTACTTTTGTTTCCTTTAGCATATAACAAGTATGATTATTATTAATTTATCACTTGAATACCAATTATGTAAAGTCTTAAAGGCTCTACATTTCTACATTTCGGATTGTCTCCTATGATAGAAATAAAGGCAAATTCATATTTGTAAAATGTTGAGGAAAATAAAGAGTTGTCAGCTAGGGTTAAATACCCTAAGGCGGGGAGGGAATAGTTCTGTAAGAAAGTAATAAAGCCGTAGCACGATATTATATCCAGCTGCGACTTTGAAATAACCTCACAGGATTTTACCAAATTCATGATATTCTTTCTATTCGTTTGTTTGCATAATCACTTACCAATCCATTTCTTCATATACGTTGAATAGGTTTTGGCAGTTCAGTATATGCTAGGGCAACATTTGCACCTGAGAAATTAGTGTTAATATTTGTATCATATGATATTATTATTTTCATTTCAATAGCAACATGATTTCCCTTTAGCGGTTTACTGTTGATCTTGGTTTCTTGGTCAGTTGGTTTTCAGAAAGGTTAAGTGGAAAATTGGATTGACTGGATTTTGGTTCTGAAGGAGGGTACATTATTATGTAGGTATATTACAAGTGCTATTGAGAGTTTCGGGGTTATGTTACAAGAGTAGATTCTGGGACATACCGAGGTTGTTAAGGATAGATACAACAAGATTTTAAGTGGATATATTAAGCAGAAGGATGAAGACAGATTAAATATATTTATGAAGATTTTTTTTCTATTGTAGGGGTGTGAATAACGTATTTTTTCCGGTCTTCATTAGAAATACTATATCATGATTATCCCTGTGGCTAAGGAACCCACAGTTGTTGGAACTAACAAACTGAAGAGAAGGAAAGAAATTAAAGTTTCTATAGTTCAAAGCAATCCCGCCTGCGTCTCAGGAGAGCTACTGTCCCAATTTATGTAAATCCTCTCTCAGGGAAATAGCAGTATATTAACTCCTGCAGACGAGAGAGTCACGCGTTGTTTGTGAACACAGTAGATGGCAACGAACTCTAATATCAGTTCTAGGATCTTAATTCGGCTGACAGTCCCGAAGTTACAGAATTATGTAATACATAAATTACACGCATCTCTTCTTAGTTTTAGGTTCTTAATTCCTTGTTCTGCTTTCCGCAAGCTACCTTTGGGGTCGTTAGCCCTTTCTTGACAAAAGCCTCGCGTTGGGCCTATGCTCTGCTAGAAGGGAATTTCACGTCCCTGACCTCATAAACGTTCGTTGCTGCAATCATGTGGAAAGAGAGTTGATAGCGCTGCCGCTGAGATTAGCCGGAATCAGCATTATGAACTATTATTGTAGTGCATGGAAATCACACGCCAACATTACGGGCGCAGAGGTTGACGCTGGGATTTAGTTTGTTAAGATAAAATCAATTCATATTAATTAAGCTATTTTATGAGCCAATAAAAAATAACAGTAACAATAACAGTAAAAATAAGGCTAATTGTTTTTGGCACAGATATGGACACAAATGTTCAATTATATTATTGTTGTTAAGAGATTCTGGAAGAAAACAGCAGACAGCGTCTGTTTCAAATCAGCATAGAAAACGGAATAAGTAGCTTTGTCTGTTAAAATAACATCATTAGGAGAAGCAGCACTGACATCTTCAGCCTGTTTCTCCTCCTCCATGGCTTAGCCGCCGCCGCCGCCGCCATGAAGCCAAAGAGAGGAGCAGGTTCAGTTATCCCAGAGGACCGCTATTAGACCGCTATATCTCCTACGTTAATTACCTCATAAACCCTTCCCATGGGACGGAGGGGGGAGAGGGGCGTGGATGTAATGAATGAGGGGGAGAAGGAGGTGGAAAGGAAAGAGGTGGAGGCGTGAGGGAGAAGGGAGGAAGGGAGAATGCGGCGGGATAGACTCCTGGAGAAGGGAGTGAAGACAAGCTATAAGAGCTAAGAAGAACTTACTGAAGAGATTGATACAAAAATCGAGACGAGTCGATCTATAAATATGAGAGTGAATTCATGTTT
>NC_051397.1:23833056-23838056 GCF_015228065.2 Penaeus monodon
TTTTCCACTTAACCTTTCTGAAAACCCCAAATGACCAAGAAACCAAGATCAACAGTAAACGCTAAAGGGAAATCATGTTGCTATTGAAATGAAAGTAATAATATCATATGATACAAATATTAACACTAATTTCTCAGGTGCAAATGTTGCCCTAGCATATACTGAACTGCCAAAACCTATTCAACGTATATGAAGAAATGGATTGGTAAGTGATTATGCAAACAAACGAATAGAAAGAATATCCTGAATTTGGTAAAACCCTGTGAGGTTATTCAAAGTCGCAGCTGGGTATAATATCGTACTACGGCTCTATTAAACTTTCTTACAGAACTATTCCCTCCCCCCCTTAGGGTTTTTAAAACCCTAGCTGACAACTCTTTATTTTCCTCAACATTTTACAAATATTAATTTGCCTTTATTTCTATCATAGGGGGACAATCCGAAATGTAGAAATGTAGAGCCTTTAAGACTTTACATAATTGGTATTCAAGTGATAAATTAATAATAATCATACTTGTTATAGCTAAAGGAAACAAAAGTAGCTGCATTCCAAATTTATTTATATATTGTGTGGTGTAACAGAACACCATTTTTATGAGGCGGATACTTATTTACCGAAAATTGACGTCATGGAATCAACAAGAAAGCTTTTGCCCGAAAATACAATGTCGATACATATGTGTACCACAAATATTAATCTTTTTTTTTTCTTACTGTTGTAAGTTGGGCTACCGGAGATTAATACTTTAAGGGACCTTAATGAAACGTGAGAAATATCAAAAACAACTGTTCTAAGGACATATTAAAAAGTGTTTCTGCAGAAATAGTCAGTTTCCCCTTACCTTTGTACCAATAATATTCACTAGGTAACGGGATGGAAGGTCACCATTCTTACCCTGAGCAAGAATGGCAATGTTGATTCAGGGTAAGACCTATTTGTAGCATCCCCGAAAACTCATACAGTTTGATGCATCATCAAACATGCCATTTGCGTGAACATTATTGAAACGTGTTGAAGCCTCTTTTCATTTTGTTTACCTTCAGCATCTCAGCCGACCAATCAGAGTGCGATACTCTTAAATGTACTTCACGCGCGGTACTTTAGGATTTTCTTTTTCATTAACTCCGGTTGATACATGATTTTTAAAAAATAAAATATGTGTAAAGATGCCAAAAAAATTTGTTAGCCATATCGTTAATCTTTGAAGTCAATAATGAAAGTTTGAAACAAAGGAAAAAAATTTTTAACGACCAAAGGCATTTGCATGGAATTGTTTTTAATGGGTGTAATATTAAAATATTAGCCCCGCTAAAATTTTAAAAGAACAAAAAAAACAAAAAAATAAAGCGGCAGAAAAAAACATAGTTCCCAAAAGTGGGGAAATATTTCACAGTTAAAAAACACTCTTTGCAGACACCATCTGTGGGACTAAATTTCGTAACAATATCTACATTTTCAGGGTTTGGGTGTAACAGGAGGGAGGCGGGCATGCTCCTGTGAGCAAGGACAACACATTAGTTCAGACGGGCTGGCAGGATAAACCAACGCTGCCTTCCTGCTCGTGGAAAGCTGAGGGGTTAAAGTTATCTTTTTTATGTATTCATTGAAGAACATGACTGTAAGTTATATTATATATCTGATATTTATAAATAATAATATACACGCATGCATGCGCACACACACGCACGCACACACACAACACACACCCCAAACAACACACAAACACACACACACACCCACACACAAAAACACACACCCACAAACCCCAACACACATAAGTGTATATAATATATTATATTATATATATTATACACTTTATGTGTGTGGGGTTTTTGTGTGGTGTGTGTTGTGGGGTTGTGTGGGTGTTGTGTGTGGGGGTGTGGGGGTGTGTGTGTGTGTGTGTGTGTGCGTGCGTGTGTGTGCACGTGCATGCGTGTATATCATTATTTATAAATATCAGATATATAATATAACTTACAGTCATGTTCTTCAATGAATACATAAAAAAAGATAACTTTAACCCTCAGCTTTCCACGAGCAGGAAGGCAGCGTTGGTTTATCCTGCCAGCCCGTCTGAACTAATGTGTTGTCCTTGCTCACAGGAGCATGCCCGCCTCCCTCCTGTTACACCCAAACCCTGAGAAAATGTAGACTATTGTTACGAATTGAGTCCCTACAGATGGTGTCATGCATACGAGTGTTGTAACTGTGAAGTATTTCCTCCACTTTGGAAGCTATGTTTTTGCTGCCGCTTTATGTTTTTTGTTTTGTTTGTTGCTTTTAAATTATAGCGGTGCATAATGATTTTAAATATATACATCCCATTAAAATCAATTCCATGTCAACTGACTTGGATACGTTGAAAATTTTCTTCTGTCGTTTCAACACTTTCATTATTGACTTCAAAGATTAACCATATGGACTGAACACAATTTTTTTGTGCATCTTTACACATGAGTTTTATTTTTAAAAATCATGTAGTACGAACCGTAGTTAATGCAAAAGAAAATCCTAAAGTACCGCGCGGAAGTACTTTTAAGAGATCGCACTCTGTTTGGGGTCGGTGAGATGTAAAGGGTTAAACAAAATGAAAAGAGGCTTCAACAGTTAATAATTTTCACGCAAATGGCGTTTGATGATGCATAAAAAATGTTGAGTTTTCGGGGTGCTACAAATGGCTTTCCCCGAAGCAACATTTCCATTTTTGCCAGGGTAAGAATGGGACCTTCCATCGTTACCCAGTGAATATTTTTGGTACAAAGTGTAAGGCGAAAAGACATTTTTGCAGAAACCTTTTTAAATGTCCTTGAACAGTTTTTTGATATTTTCACGTTTCATTTAAGGGCTTAAAGTATTAATCTCCGGGAGCCCAACTTACAAAATAAGAAAAAAAAAAAAATTAATATTTGTGGTACACATAGTATCGCATTTTATTTCGGGAAAAGCTTTTTTGTTTATTTCCCTGACGTCAATTTTTGGTTTAAAAAAGTATCCGCCTCATAAAAATGGGGTTCTGTTACACCACACAATATTAAATAATTAGGAATGCAGCTACTTTTGTTTCCTTTAGATATAACAAGTATATTATCTTTTAATTTACACTTGAATCCCAATTATTAAAGTCTTAAAGGCTCTACATTTCTACATTCGGATTGTCTCCTATGATAGAAATAAAGGCAAATTAAATTTTTTGTAAATTTTGAGGAAAATAAAGATTTGTCACTAGGGTTAAATCCCCTAAGGCGGGGAGGGAAAGTTCTGTAAAAAAAGTAATAGACCCGTAGTACGATATTATCCCCCAGCTGCGACTTTGAAAAAACCCTCACGGGAAATTTTCCCAAATTCAGGTATTCTTTCTATTCGTTTGTTTGAAAATCACCCCCAATCCATTTCTTCAATAGTTGAATGGGTTTTTGGCATTTCAGATATGCTAGGGCAACTTTTGCACCTGAAAAATTAGTGTTAATATTTTTTCATAGATATTTTTATTTTCATTTCAATGTAACATTTTTTCCCCCTTTAGCGGTTTATGTTGATTTTGGTTTTTTGGGTCATTTGGGTTTTTCAGAAAGGTTAAAGGGGAAAAATTTGGATTGACGGATTTGGTTCTGAAGGAGGGTACTTTATATGTAGTATATTAAAATGCTATTGAGATTTTGGGGGTTTATGTTACAAGAGTAAGTTTTGGGGACATACCGAGGTTTTTAAAGGATAGAACAACAAGATTTTAAGGGAATTTTAAGCAAAAGGTGAAGACAGTTTTAAAAATTTTTTATAAAGATTTTTTTTATTGTGGGGGGGGGTGAAAACGTTTTTTTCCCGGGTCTTCATTAGAAATAATATATGATTTCCCCGTGGTAAGGAACCCCATTTTTGGAACTACAAACTGAAGAGAAGAAAAAATTTAAAAGTTTCTATATTTCAAAGCAATCCCCCCTGCGCTCAGGAGAGTATGTCCCAATTTATGTAAATCTCTTCAGGGAAATAGCAGTATATAACTCTGCAGACGAGAAGGTCACGCGTGTTTGTGAAAAAATAGAGGCAACAAACTTGATATCAGTTCAGGATTTAATTCGGCTGATAGCCCCGAAGTTACGAATTTAGTAATACATAAATTACGCCCTCTTTCTTAGTTTTGGTTTTAATTTCCTTTTTTGCTTTTCCCCAAGCACCTTTGGGGTGTTAGCCCCTTTTTTGACAAAAGCCTCGCGTTGGGGTATGCTCTGTAGAAGGGAATTTCACTCCCGCCTCTAAACGTTCGTTTGCGCAATCATGTGGAAAGAGAGTGTAGGCTGCCCCCTGAGATTTGCCCGGATCAGCATTATGAAAAAATTTTTGGTGCATGGAAATCACACCCAACATTACGGGCGCAGAGGTTTACGCGGGATTTAGTTTTTTAAGATAAAACAATTCAATAATAAACTATTTTGAAACCAATAAAAAATAACAGTAACAATAACAGTAAAAATAAGGCTAATTGTTTTTGGCCCAGAATGGACACAAAGTTCAATTATATTATTGTTTTTAAGAGATTCTGGGAAAAAAACAGCAGACAGGTCTGTTTTAAATCAGGATAGAAAACGGGAAAAAGTAGCTTGTTGTTAAAAAAACATCATTTGGAGAAGCAGCACGAAACTTTAGCCGTTTCTCCCCTCCCGGCTTAGCCGCCGCCCCCGCCGCATGAAGCCCAAAAAGAGGGGGCAGGTTATTACCCAGAGGACCCCCTATTAGACCGCTATATCTCCCACGTTAATACCTCATAAACCTTCCCAGGACGGAGGGGGGAGGGGGGTGGATGTAAGAATGAGGGGGGGGAAGGAGGGGGAAAGGAAAAAGGTGGAGGCGTGAGGGAGAAAAGGGGGGAAGGGGGAATGCGGCGGGATAGACTCCTGGGGAAGGGGGTGAAGCAAGCTATAAGAGCTAAGAAGAACTTACTGAAGAGATTTAACAAAATCGGACGGAGTCGATCTATAAATAGAGAGGAATTCATTTTTTCGTG
>NC_051397.1:23843056-23844392 GCF_015228065.2 Penaeus monodon
TGGGAGGGCAAATGTCGGGGTGCAGGTTGGGGCGGAGTTACTCGTCCCCCTGGCCCCGGCAGGCGCCAACCCACCATGAAGCTTGTGGGGGAAAGCCCCCGGGGAACCCCCCAAAGGGGGATAGGCGGTCCCCCACCTGCCGACCCCCTTTTTCGGGGCTGTGTTTGGGGGGGGAGCGGAGGGTGGCGTGCACCCGGAGGGGCCACCCGAGGCTTAACCTCAGGCGGTTTCCGGGTAGGGGTTGGAAATCCGGGCCTTGCGGCAGGATGAGCGGACCTTGTACGCGGGGGAAATTTAACGACTGGGAGTTTAGGGGCTGCCCTTCAGGGTAGAAGACCCGGTAGCGGCACGATCAGGGGGGTGGTTACACCTACTATGGTCGGGCCCAGCGATGGTACCACCCCAGGGTGTAGCCATAGCCATCTCCCGGGCGACTTCAGCCGGGTAGTCAGGTGACACCGTTGATGAGGATCATGGGATTTAGACTGAAGATGCTTTTTCTTCATGTCTCTTATTGCTGTATACGCTCCCACCGATGTACAAAAACCGATGTGAAAGAGGCTTCTACCCAAAAATGCTTGTGGGAGACGATTGCCCCCGGCGAGACATTCCATTGTTCTGGGCGACTTCAAGCGGTATCCGGCGTGAACCCAGTGGCTACGAGATGTTTCGGCCCCCATGGGTGGGAGCTGATCCCGCAGCGAGAATAGCCTCCTTCCGGGGCTTTGCTAGGTCCAGAAAATGAGGGTCTCTGGCTCTGGTACCCGCGCTCCAAATGATCGTGGCTTGGTACAGGCGATAGGGTCAGTGGCCAAGGAGATCGCCACCCTTGTGAGCACGCGAGGAGGATCCTCCGAACTGCAGGGTTTCCGGAGTGCTGAGTTCTGTGGCACCGACCATAGGCTGCCCCTTTTGGCTACCCTGCGGGTCCACTTCAAAATCCCCCTCCTTCCCGTGGGCCCCCCTAAAGGTGTTTTTTCTTGGACAGACAAGGGAGGAGGAGGTTTTCCCTGGGTTTTCCCCCCGGCAGTCTCTGACGATTCTCAGAAACCAGCAACTGACGGTCCCGTTGTCTGTGGGAGTCCCCAAGCGCGTAACCTCGAAGCAGCTCGGATCCATTGCGTACCCCAAGGGCAAGGCAGAATACCACTCCCTGGAGACATTTGAGGCCATGAAGCGGCGCGGGTCCTAAAAGGGAATCAAGTTGCGTCGTTCCAGGTGCGTAGGGTCGGACACTGCTGGAAGGGGCAAGGAACAGTTCATCAGGAACTTGCTGAAGGTCGAAGGCCATTTCTTGGTAAAAAATTGGAAACCCCTCCCGCCCCCTTGGGGCCCC
>NC_051397.1:23844492-23846992 GCF_015228065.2 Penaeus monodon
GCTTAGAAAGGCAGGGCAAAAAGTCTTTCCAAGAAATGACCTTAAAACCCCCTCAAAAGGGATTCCTGATGAACTTTTCCTTTTTCCCTTCTCAGCAGGCACCATGTAGCGACGAAAAGATTTGATTACCTTCACCCGAGCCATGTAAACACACTTCACGGGCCCTCTAATGTCTCCGGGAGATAAAAATTCTCCCTTGCCCTCGGGCATATGCCAATGGACCCCTGAGCTTTTTCGAGTTTTACTCCTTGAAGAGCTCCCACAGAGAAAACTGGGTCTGTCAGGTTGTCGAGTCCGGGAAACTTAAAAGTTTGCCATGGTGAACCCTACGGGCACACCCCTCCTCCCTTAGTCTTTTGGGGGAAACCCCAAAGGGGTGGCCACTGGAGGGAGGGGGATTTTGAAGGGGAAAACCCCCGGGGTAGCCAAACCAGCCTAGGGTTACGAGTTTGGCGTGGGAACGCCTCTTTCACATAAAATTTACATACCCAGAAGGGGGCGTTTAGAGAAATAAAGACATGAACCAAAAAGGCATCTTCATTTTAAATGCCAGGGATAGCTCATAAAACCGGTGTCACCTCAACTACGAGGGTTTTTAAAGTGGGCTAATGGCTATGGCTACACCCGGGAGGGGGTGACCATCACGGGCAGAAAAAACATTAGTAGGTGTACCCACCCACACTATGGGCCCGCTCCCCCAGGTCTTAAAAACCTCTGAGAGGGCAGCCACCTCAACTACCATCCTTAAATTCCCACGATAGCAGGGGTTTAACCCCAACTTTCCTGCCGAAAGGGCCCGGGATTTTCCCCAACCCACCAACCCGGAAAGCAGGCCCAAAGGGTTTAAGTCTGGGTTTTGGTCCCCCCCGGGTGAAACCCCAACCTCTGCCGCCCCCCCCCCCGCCCGCTGCCCCAAATTTAAAGGGGATCGGGGGGCTGGGGGGCCCCCATCCACTGGGGGGTTTTCCCGGGGGCCTTTCCCCCACAAGCTTCATGGGGGGGTTGGCGCCTGCCGGGGTGCGGGCGGGGACGAGAAACTCTTGTTCCAATCCTGCCCCCTGCCCCATTTGCCTTCCCACAGGACCCACAGCCCGCTTGCTATTATAATTTTATATACACACACACACACACACACAAACCCTTATATATATATATATGTGAAATTATATATGCATATATTATAATTAAAATTATATATATATATATTTTATTATATAAAAATTATATATATATGTATACATTATATTATATATATTATTTTATATATATATTTTATTATATATATATATTATATTATATAATTGTTATATATAATATAAAATTATATATAAATATATATAAATATATATATATATAATAATATATAATATATATATATATATATTTTAATAATATTTTATATATTGTTACTTTAAAATTTAGCCCCTGAAAAGTAAAAACCCCTTTTGGGCCCAAAAAAGGGGGGTAAAAAAATCCCCTTTCATTAAGATTACAAATTTTTCTTATGTTTTAATGGAGGTAAAAAACCTTTTATGAAAAAATGAAATAGGGAGCTCAGTTTTTAAATTTCTCATTTAATTTTGATAATTCATCAGGGGGCCCTTGGGGGTTTTTTTTTCTCTAAAAATTACAGTTACCAAATTGATTGATTCATGTTATAGTATGTTTTCTATCTTTATTTTTTAAGTTCAAAAGTCATAATTTATTGCTGCAAAATTTATTTTTACATAGGGAAGTCGATCCCTCGGGAAGCAGACGGGGTTTATATCCCAGCTTTGCCCACAATATAAAATTATTTATAATATATATATATATATAATATTTTATAATTTTAAAAATATATCAAAATATATATTATATATTTTTGCATATGTATATATATTTATATTTTATATATATATATTTTATATATATATATATATATATATATATATGCATAGTTATAGGGGCATATATATATAAAATTATTATATATATATATATATATTTTTATATATATTTTATAGAGAGAGAGAGAGAGAGGGAGAGGAGAGAGAGAGAGAGAGAGAGAGAGATATGAAATAATATATTTATATATATATTATAATATAAAAATATATATTTTAATATATATATATATATATATATATATATAGATTTATATATTTTATATATGTTAAAATATAAAATTTTTATATATATATATTTTATATATAAAAATTAATATAAAATATATATTATTATAAAATGCTTTTATTTTATATATGCAAAAGGGGCCGTGGTGGCCGAAGGGGGTTAGGCATTCGCTCAAGATTGTCAGGGCGGCAATCTGGTTGGGGGGCTCGAGTCCCCCGGCCCGGGGCGCGTTGTTCCCTGGGAAAAGGAATTTCACCTCGATTGCCCCCCTAAAAAAACGAATATCGCCTGAGAAGTAAAACCCGCAGTGTCGTGGGGGAAAAGCCCCCGCCGGGGCCCTAAAAACCGCGGTTGATTGGAAGGGCACCCAAATCAGGCAAGGGGT
>NC_051397.1:23856992-23861992 GCF_015228065.2 Penaeus monodon
ATGGTCCCTGCTGAAAAGGGGGAAAAGGAAAACATTTTCACCCGGAATTTTTTGGAGGAGGTTGAAGGTCATTTTTTGGGAAAAAAGACTTTCCCCCTCCCTACTAAGCCCGGGAGAGGCAAAAAACTCAAAAGCCCTCTCCCCAAGATGATTTGCAGTCCGATCAACAGAGGGAACGGTCATTTTTCGATATTTTTAGGGTTCATGAACGTTGGGTTGAGTATATTGAGCAATTGTACCAGGTAGACCCTCCAACAGTTAGCTTGGATGCAAGTAATGTCACAGTGCCTGTGCCAAACCTGTGCGAGGAACCTCCTACCCTAACAGAGGTTAGGATGGTGATTTCCAAGCTGAAGAGTGGGAAAGCTGCAGGCATATGTGATATCCCTGCTGAACTGCTAAAGGCTGGGGGTAAACCTATGGCTCGGGGCCTGTATACAGTCCTGACTGCCATCTGGCAGTCTGGTACCATTCCCCCGACCTCCCCCCTAACGGACGCCGCTTTGCCGCGGTGGGGCGGCTTGAGGTCCCAATGCTCTGATGAGCCGGACCAGAGGGCTACCCATACTGGAGGGGTCACCAGTGAGGGATGAGACAAAATGGCTTCCTGGTGCACCAAGCCTAAGAGAGGGGATGGTGCACCCACCCCTGGTTCATTCAATCTTGGACCAGGGAGAACTCTACCACGTGTGTTTGCTGTGCGTGGCATCCCGTATTACCAGGAGACAGGAGTCCTGGAGGTTGAGCGATGCTCCACGCTGCACCCTGCAGCTAGCAACACACCTCTTTGGTCCTTTATTCTGGTTAGACGGGTGGCTTGATCAAGGCCCAGTCAAGTCAATCGGCTGGTCAAATATGGCTAGGGTCAAGCAGACACTATTCAGTCGGTAGTGCATAGGTCCCACAACTGCCATCAGTACTATAATAGTGGCTGCATATATTTCCTCACTACCCCTGTGGCTGTTGGGGGATTTTGAGCCCCAACTATAGCTTCCCCTCATTGGACTCCATGGTGGGTGGGGGGGTGAGGAAATGAAGAATTCCAGTTTGTATGAGTACTACAAATTTACAAAGATCTAGCTCTCTCCCTGACAACCTACGCAATCCCCCAACCATTCCCTCTGGAGCATCACATGTCACTTTGGAACCTTTCCAGCTTCCAAAGGGCAAGAATGGGAATCGTAATGGTTCCCGGGCTCCCAAACCAGGTAAGAAGGGGAAAAGTCCTCCTCAATCCACTAAGGAAATCTTACCTGGTAAATATGAAAGCATTTCATATAGTAAGTACCTAGTAGTGAAGACCATTGATGGTGTATCAATCATGGATCTTGATATTTTTGAAGTACATCAAAAAATTGTTGAAGTATGTCAACGTGATCCTCACATCACCCCACAGCGAGATGGTAGCCTGATGGTTGAGGTTTCGTCACCAGACGAGAGCGACCGTCTGCGTGAGATATGCGACATTCCTGGGGCTCAAGTTTCATGTTCCCTCACAAAACCCTCAATCAGTGTAAGGGAATTGTTTTTTCCCGAGACCTGATGAGGTATTCTGAGGAGAAACTGTTAGAGGAACTAGAGAATTTTAATGTAGTGGCAGTAAAACATTTTAAGAAGAAAGTTGGTGGTTTGGAACAGTCGACACCAGCTCTTCTAACTTTTAACACGTTAGTCCTTCCAGAATCGGTTAAGTTAGCATGGTGCCACCTCAAGGTAAAGCCATATGTGCCCAACCCTATGCGGTGCTTCCACTGCCAAGGTTATGAGCATGGAGCCAACTCTTGCCGTTTTAAAGAAAATGGGCAACCAAGAGTATGTGTTAAGTGTGGTACAACAGGTCATCAAGGAGATGACAACTGTCCAGGTCCAATATGCTGTTACCACTGCAAAGAAGCTCATGAAGCTTCTTCAAAGCAATGTAAAAGGTACAAATTTGAAAGGAAGTATTGGTAATAAGGAGCAAGGAGAAAGTTAATTTTCCAGAGGCAAAGCGACGTGCCTGTGTGCTGTTTGCACAGCCAGGTAGGTCCTTTGCTTCGGTTCTAGCCCATCCTCCTTCCCACCAACCCTTGCCCTCCAATGCTTCATACAACACATCTGCCACTTCCTTTAACCCTCAGTCCCAAATTGCTGACACTGCCTCTGGTGAGTTGTTCCACCAGAAACGGAGTAGGAGTGAGGGGTCTATTGAGGAGACTCCTCCTCCCAAAGTAAGGTCTTTGGAGCCATCATTTAAGGCTCCAGCTGCCACCACATCCACAAGGGCCTCCGCTGCTAGCAAAGGCTCAGGTCTGTTCTTTGCTCAGGGAAAGAAATCCTGAACCTTTCCAAGGGAAACCTGTGGAAACTAGTTCCACAGGTGAACAATCATTAAAAAAATACTCCCAGGATCATGGAAAGGGACAGCCTAAAGATGTGGGGCAGACCTTGACCACAGGTGCTGCCAAACACCTTATGAAGAAATAATATAAAGAACTGGATACCCTAATCCAATGGAACTGTTAGGGAATTCATGCAAAATGGGAAAAACTGCAACATCTGATAGCTTCATATAATCTAGTTTGTGTATGTCTACAAGAGATTATGACCAGGGAAAATTGTACCATTTCCCTGAGAGGATTCCAAGTTCAAGCCAATTATGGGACCTTTGACAATGGACCTCATGGAGGAGTAGCAGTAATGGTACGTCAAGATATTCCCTTCCAGGCCATCCACCTGCAGACAACACTGCAGGTGAAGGCTGTGAGAATAGGCTTGACACGACCTTGCACTGTTGCATCCATCTACCTTCCTCCACATAATCTGAACATTAATGATTTGAAAAATCTACTTGAGCAGTTGCCACATCCATTTCTACCCTTGGGAGATTTCAATGGTCGGCATCACCTCTGGGGAGACACTTTGTGCAACCCTCGAGGAAGGGCCTTGGAGTCCTTGTTCTTAAGAGTAGATGCAGTTTTACTGAACAATGACACTCCCACACATTTCCAAATTCAAACTGGGACATTCTCCAATATAGACCAATCAATAGGCTCACCTAATTCACAGTTGAACTTCACTTGGCAGGTCATGGAGGACTTACATGGAAGCATTCACTTTCTAATAATTTTGGAGGAGGTGAATGGTATTCCAGTCAATGGAGTGCAGAGATGGCGACTTGAACATGCGGACTGGAAGATTTTTAGATCAACTGCAGTATTGCAAGGATCTGTGAATGATTTCCAGTGTGTTCAAGATGCTGTTAATCACTTCACTTTCACAAATTCACCTTGCAGCAGAAGCATCCATTCCCAAAAGTAGCGGTCATTACCGTCGACCTCCAGTACCATGGTGGTCTGATGAATGCCAACAAGCTGTCAGAGCAAGAAAAGCTGCATTAAGGCAGTTGAAACGATGCCCCAGCATTGTAAGCTTGATCAACTACAGGAAGACCCGAGCCAAGGCCAGGTGTGTGCTAAAGGAGGCTAGACGGATGTCGTGGAGACAGTATGTCTCCTCAATTAACTCTGGGACCCCCTTAGCATGGGTATGGGACAAGGTGCGTAAGATTGCTGGAAAGAGCACATCCATGTCACAATCTGCTCTGAAGATAGATGGCATAATCATCACAGACAAAAAAGCTAGCTAAATCCATGGCAGAGATCTCCTCTGGAGCATCTTACACTGCTCGATTCTCCACTCTTCGGGCTGAACAGGAACAACACCCAGTGTCGTTCTTCAGTAGGATTACAGAAGAACTTCCATATAACTTGCCATTTTTACGCAAGGAGATGGACCAAATGATATCTTGCTTACCAGAGAGCTCCCAGAAGTTCCTGTTAGACCTATTCAATAGGATCTATAGGGAGGGTACAGTGCCATCCACATGGAGAGAAGCTATTATCATTCCTGTTCCTAAACCTGGCAAAGATGCTTCCACACCAGGAAATTACAGACCAAGTTCCCTCACCAGCTGCATCTGCAAGCTGATGGAGAAAATTGTGAACTTCAGGTTGACATGGCTGCTAGAAAAAGAAAACTTGTTGACCCCATATCAATATGGCTTTAGAAAAGTGAGATCGACCACAGATGCACTTGTGAGGATGAAAACTGCTATACAGAATTCCTTCGCACAGCGACGTCACATGATAGCCTACGATACTACTTGGAATCACGGCATACTCATGAAGGTGTACGACATTGGTTTAAGAGGAGCATTACCTACCTTCATACAAAGCTTCCTTGCTGACAGGAAGTTTAGAGTTCGGGTAGGAAACAGTTTCTCTAACCTAGAATATCAGTTGGAAGGGGTCCCACAACGGAGAGTCGTAAGTGTGACCCTGTTGCAATTGCTATAAATGACATCATAAAGGTTGTTCCAAGTGCGGTCTCATGTAATCTGTATGCAGATGACTTTACACTGTACTGCTCAGGAGGAAGCTTACAGGATGTGCAAGGACACATGCAGACTGCAATAAATCAGGTTGTACAGTGGGCAACATATGCATTCAAATTTTCTCCAAGCAAGACCATGGCTATACATTTCCACAAACGAGGAAAGTTCCATCCTTCCCTCTATTTAGGCGCAAACCCACTGCAATTTGTCCAAGAGGTGAAGTACTTGGGTCTAATTTTTGACTCAAGACTTACATGGGTGCCTCACATCAAACAGTTAAAAAAAAGCGCTGAGTATTTTGCGGGCTCTTTCACATTTATCTTGGAGTGCAGACCGCACAACGCTTCTACGGCTTTATCGAGTGCTTATTCGTAGTAAGCTTGATTATGGATGTGAAGCTTATTCTTCTGCAACTCCGACTGTTCTCCGGATGTTGGACTCAGTTCATAATGAAGCTCTCAGAATCTGTACTGGGGCTTTCAGGTCTTCACCTGTGGAGTCCCTGTATGCTGAGAGTGGAGAACCACCTCTTTCATTACACCGGGACTACATGAACCTGATTTACTACACGAGACTACAAAGGATTCCGGGATCTCCTACATCCAGATCGGTTTTCAACCCCCTT
>NC_051397.1:23866992-23886279 GCF_015228065.2 Penaeus monodon
ATGGCGGTTCACCGCTCTGCTTAGCCCTGCGCATTTTACCTGCGCAGTGACATCAGCGTATTTTAGCCCAAAACCATGTGCCGGTTTACTTTCTCTCGTGCATATAAAAATGTTAGTATTTACGATCTGAAAATGTAGCGCTTAATTGATAAAAAGTTAGTAGATCTGACTGCGCAGCCGCGCTTACGGCAGCGGGACGAGTGGAAACTCAGAGTGGTTAGCAATGTTAAGTGGTTTATGTGGTTAGGTTGTAGTGTTGTATATATGTGTGTGTGTGTGTGTGCGCGCGCTCGCGCGTGGCGTGCGTGCGTGCGTGCGGCGTGCGTGAGCATGCGCGTGCGCGCGAGTTGTCAATGATATTCCCATGTTACCCTTTTATATGTTTGTTCAGTTTTGGTAGACCAGCTGATCTTCATATTTTTCTTTTTTTCTTTTTCCTTAAAGCTCAGAGTTCGTAGTTCTCTGTGGGCTACTGTGACCCGGGCACGGGGAGGATTGGGAATCTCCATTCTAAGACCATTTCATCACACCTCTGTTTTCCATTTCCATTCCTTTCTCTCTCCCTCTCATAATTTCTGTGTCTTGCTTTCCCTCTCCTAGCCTCTATCTACTTTTTCCCCTTTCCCCTGTGTTCCAGATCACTTCTCATATCCCTAATTTTCTTTCGTCTAAACACCATTGTCTCTATTCTATTCCGTATGTATTCTCTCTCTTCCTTTATTTTCCTATCACAAACCTTCTTTCAAAAGCTATGGGGTTTGATTTCATCCCTCCGCTAGTCTAGCCTAGCATTTATTCTTTTTGTTAAGTTACTTCGTCTATTCATTTACTCCTATTCTAACTTTCTATAACTGTCATTTTACTCTATTACTCTGTAGTAACGGTTTCCTATTTTATATCCATGATTCCTCTCAAAAGTGCCTGACCTAAGGTATGTCAATGCCCTATTTATTAAGATATATTTTAGATGTGTTTTACATCTTTCTTCCAATCCTTTTCCTCTGCCCTAAGCCTAGTTTTCTCTTCATTTACCTCAGCATATTTATTTCCTTAATCTACTATCCTGCTCCAACCCCGGGCATCGGAAAAGTAGAAGGTCCTCGAGGACATAGGACCGGCTCTCACTCCCTGTATCGTATGCCTTGCCCTTTCGGTATTCTTACCTTGGCTATTAGGCCAACATTGTTTTGGAATGACAGTCCATTTAATTTTATCATTTATTTTAGAATTTATAATGACAATTTTTTTTCTTTTTTAATCTTTAGTATTTAGTGCCTCCTCATTTAATTTTATTATTATCTATATTATCATTATTATTATTATTATATATTATAGTGATATTATTTAGTAGTAGTAGTAGTAGTAGCAGCATCATTATTATTATATATCATATCATTTAATTTTTCCCCTTCGCTGAGTATGACTAGTTTTTCGCCGTTTTAAGCTTCATTTTGTCGCACTTGCACATTTTAACGTGTTAATGATGGTAAGCCAGCCGTTAGATTTTATTTGCTTGTTTGTTGTTTTTCATCAATTACAAATGTTTATGGCATTTTCCCTCTTATATTTAAGCCAATGAACTTAATTTTCTACCTTGCGTTCGGTTGGCATTCATATTTGTATGAATCTTATGATTTAGGTGATTAATTATTGATTTTTTTAGCATTATTTTTTGTTAACGGTTATTTTATTTTATTGTTGCGACACCACACACACACACACACACACACACACAACACACACACACACACACACACAACAGCACACACACACACACCCACACATACACACACACACGATCACACACACACACACACACACACACACACACACACACACACACACATATATATATATTTATAATTATATCTATATTTATATTATATATATATTATATATATATATATTATAATATATATTCATATATGTTTTGCTTTTATTGCCTCTGTATTGTGTTTTTGTCCTAAATGATTCACAGGGAGATGGCAACGAGCCAGTGAAAAGGTTCTATCGATTCATAATTTGCTTATTTGTGAAAGTTTTGTGTTGTGAAAACTGAAAGCTAATAGTGAATATACCGAAAGCTAAATTAATGCTCTCTACTCTTACGTCATTAGACGCCCATTTCTTCCATATGAGGGACAACAAGAGATAATAATATGGGTAACCTATCATGCCCATATTTTCTCAACATCTTCACGGGCATCATCACTCTAGATGGATGCATTTGTTGGAGGGCCCCCCTGGACACGGGATATCTTACATTTGCACTAGACCACTCCCAGTTTTCTTTCTTGAAATTAATCATATTCCTTCATCCTTCTTTTTTCGGCACTCCCTTATTTGAAATTTGTTATATGTGCGTCAAGGTATGTCTGTGTTATTATTCTATAATTTGCTAACTTACTTAGTATACCGTCTTTACCAATGAACAAAGATACTTGACTCTGCCTAATTTGATTCATTCTCATCTCAAAATTGCAAGCCTCCATCAGAAGCGCGTAGCGGAAGTTATATCCCTGCCACCCCGCTTTTTCAGTCTGTTCCTGCTTCATTATTCCTCCTCTTTAGAAACCACCCAAAAAAACAATCTGAAACGAGCTATTTCTAACAGCTCGCGTCTGGCCAGTTGTTTCATCTACGCATTTTCCAGTATACTTACTTGTCGCTTGGAGAGAATATTTATAAAATGGAACGTTTGATTGGGTACACTGGAACAAGAGAAATAGTAGGTCTGTGAGGTCTGGTTTAAGTTCATGTAGTAGCATAGACTATTGTCTTATACTGTACCGTGATTCTTCCCATGAGGTAAGATACAGCATTATATTTCCTGAAAAGAATAAGCAAGTCATCTATGAAAAAGCAGGGAAGATGTAACCCAGGCATTTTCACTCTCTCTCGCTCTCTCTCTCTCTCACTCTCTCTCTCACTTGTGTCTACCATAAGAAAGCTAAAGAATGTAAAAATACTGTAGTTAAAGGGATGTAGTATCGTGAATACTTCAACGGGCACATAATAAATTATAATGACAGATGACATTGAGGAAAAGGAAAAATTGGGATTCTTATTTATTCTTTATAGTGTTATTCTGTAATATCGCAATCTTGATATGTGTATATGATATTGGAAATACCATTGGAAACCGTTGTTAATACTCTGAACCGTGCATATGGGATACTTGAGTTGAGAATTATAGACGAGTTTGTGGACTAGCAAAAAACGTAAATCTGGTGCATAAAGCATGGTGTTTAATGAAAGATGTCCACTAAGGGGGCAGGCTCGACACATAGGAGTCGGGCCAGAAGGTTATAGGAGGCGACGAGCGAAGGTGAGATTAGAAGTGCTGTCGCTACATGAGTTCCTGGAAACACATAGAATGTGCTGTGTATCGATGTGATCACAAACTGAAGCACATAGTGAGGCACACACACATATGAAAGTGGTATATATAGGGAAAGGGCTTAAAAATGAATATAAGACACTTTTAGAATGTTCGTCTCGAAGAGTCAACCTCAAGAAATGGTGGCAACACTTAAGTAAAGACATATCTGTTAGTGTGAGCCTCTAATCCTCCTTTAATGAAGGGGAGTTTACTTATAGGTCCGATTGAGAAGCTACCTTGCTAGCAGAATGTTTTAATCAAAACAAAGTTAGAAGATATTGAACTTCCCTCTGTCATGTCACCCATTACCATACTTTAAATTCACTTGTCTTCAGAATTAGACGAATGTGGTGGAGTAGAACCCTAAGACTGTTTCCGTGATAAAAAATAATCATATAGGGTCAATTAGTCCTACTTAGCTGGAATCTTACTCATTTAGTTATCAAGGGAATTTCAGAGGGCTGGCGCTTGGTAATGTTACCCTTATTTCAAGGTTCCACTACAGTCTTCCACTGACTATAGGGCCATTCCAATACACAATTTTATCTAAGGGGTTTGTTTTTTTTGAAAAAAAACGTTTGTTGGTTTATATTTGAGACCGTTTCTTCCAGGAGACTCGGCCGTAATGAGGCATGCTTATGCTGGTGCATGGAAAAGCCGTCTGCTAGATTAAGGGTATGAGTAAGGCTGTCTCTATGGATTTAATGCAACTTTTGGACACTGTTAAGCACAAGGGTTTGATTTTAAGTCTATGGTGTTGGCGGTAAAGTTTTACGTATTTTAGCTGAATTTTGACAGGTAGACAACTGCGTGTTATACGATGGTACTTTTAGCTCGGTTCCGTGTGTCTTCTGGGGTTCCCATAAGGGTTGAGTCTTGGTGGTAGAATGAAGATTGAGAAGTTCTGGCCTCGCCACCACTTATGCCGGCCTGTGTCAGCTTTTTTATGGCTGTATCATTGGTCTCTGACATTCGGTGCATTACCGTGGCGGTGGATTGCCAGCAGGCGCTCCTGTAGCGTGGTGTAAGCATCTTTTTTTTTTTTTTTCCGCATAATCTCTTTACCAGCACAAGGCTGTGTTCTGGCGGGCCTTGTATAAGGAATTGCGTGTGCACCACAATTCTCTGAAGTTAATGTACGAGTGTGCCGGTTCGGCTCGCCGCAATGCATGCAACAACTCTTTTCACGGGTCTATTGTTTGTATAATGCCATGAACAGTGGTAACCTAGGGCATTCTGTGCAGAATGACTCGGTACCTCTGTTGTTTATTTCATAGAGTGCCATGTGGTTCATAGCCGGTGGCGTCTGATGATGATTGATTATTAAAATTATCTGCGCGTCAAACGCTAAGGTTCATTAGCGGCGAATACCTTGTTAACAGAAAATATTCAAATATGTTTAAAATTTAAAAAATCTATCAATAGATAGTTTATAAATAACAATAAAAACAAATTAAAGAGCAAAGCATAAAATATTCTACTCTAAGTGTAGAAAAAATTATTGCATAAACATTATTGCCATAATTAAATTATTATTAAAAAATATTAGTCTCCTAGGAAACTAATAAGACCCTCTATGTCACAACCTCACCCCAATACATTCTTAAGTGTATATGGGGGAGGACAAGTACCGAACTTTGGTCTGAGAATGTGGCACATCTTTCCACTAATGTGGCGATTGTTAAGGGCTCTTGGCATCCCTACAAAGTGACTCTGAATTTTTACCATGCATCGGGCCCATGAGTCAGTCTTGTGTGCCCGATTCTTAGCTTGTTATGCAACTTCCACTTTTCGGTTGGGAGGATGATAGGTCACCCAACTGCCAAGGGTCATCTCTAATCGCTCGCAGTTTATTTCTGGATGATATGCCTCCATTGTTCCTTCCAATTGTATCGCGAAGACAACTCCTGATGCTGGGTTTCAGGTCGGTGTGTGGAGAGGCAAAAGGAGCAATCACAAGGCTGCAGCGGCAGCTGCCTTAAAGCTTCTGATCAGCTCGCTCATTCCCACTGCACAAACATGCAATGGCAACCCAACACAGAGTTAATCTTTTTTATGTGTTGAAATCAGTGCAAGCCAATCTGAACCTCCCTCACTAGGATATGATGAGTTTAAGCTCTTGATTGCTTGCCAAGGAGAGAGTCACAATATATCACAATAGAATGGTCATATATCTCTAGTCATATTAACATGCTGCAAGATGGCATGTAACTCTTCAGTGAAGATCGAGGCTGCTAGAGAAAGACTGCCAGATGCAGTCTTCCTTATGCTCAGCTGCTGCAAAGCCCACACCATTTTCAGATTTTGAACCATCTGTAATATGCGTACGATCCTTGGTACTTAGAAATGCGCTGAAGAAGCTTCTCTCTGACTTCTGCTTCAGATCTCTCCCCGTTCCCAAGTCCGACCAAAAACAGCTCGACTTGATTATAGTCCAAGGGGGCGACAGGGGGAATTCCAAACAGCCAGAACCTTAGTGAGACTTAAATAAGCTTATACAAGATTCACTCATCCTCCTACAATAGGTCGGCTTCCTCAAGGTGGGTTGAAAACCAATATGGATGTAGGAGATCCCAGAATACCTTTGTAGTCTCGATATGTAAATCAGTTCATGTAGTACGCGGTGTGAATGAAAGAGGTGATTCTCCACTTCTCGAATACAGGACTCCACAGGTGAAGACCTGAATAGCCCCAGTCCAGATTTCGAGAGCTTCATATGAACCGAGTCCAAATATCCGGAGCAACAGTGGGAGTGGCAGATGAAAAGTTCATATCATAGTCCAGGCTTACTACGAATAAGCGCTCGGTAAAGCCGTCAGAAGCGGTGTTGTTGTGTTCGTGCGCGGTCTGCACCCCAAGATAAATGGTGAAAAGGAACCACAACAATATAAGTGCTTTGTTTGCCTCCACTTTTAACTGTTTGATGTGAGGCACCATGTAAGTTCTGAGTCAAAAATTAGACCAAGTACTTCACCTCTGGACAAAAATTGCAGTGGTTTGCTCCTAAATAGAGGGAAGGATGGAAACTTTCCTCGTTGTGGAAAAATGTATAGCCATGGTCTTGCTTGGAGAAAAGTTGAACCCATGATAATGTTCCCACTGTAACAACCTGATTTATTGCAGTCTGCAGGTCCTTGGCACATCCTGTAAGCTTCCTCTGAGCAGTACAGTGTAAAAGCATACCACATACAGATTACAGAGACAGCACTTGGAACAACCTTATAATGTCATTTATAGCAAGGGCAAACAGGGTAACACTTAAGTACACTCCCTTGTGGGACCCCTTCCAGATGGTCCTCCAGGTTTAGAGAAACTGTTTCCACCACCCGAATCTAAATTTCCTGTTAGCAAGGAAGCTGTATGAAGGTAGGTAATGCTCCTCTTAAACCAATGTCATACAGCTCATGAGTATGTCATGCTTACAATTAAGTATCATAGGCATTTTCAAGGTCAAAGAAGACTGATAACATGTGACGTCGCGGCTGCGAAGGAATTCTGTATAGCAAGTTGCCATCCTCACAAAGTGCAATCTGTGGTCCGATCTCAATTTCTAAAGCCATCTTGATATGGGGTCAACACGTTCGTTCTTTTTCCTAGCAGCCATGTCAACCTGAGTTCACCATTTTCTCCATCAGCTTGCAGATGGCAGCTGGTGAGAGAAATGGCTCTAATTTCCTGCGTGTGGAAGTATCTTTGAGAGGTTTAGGAAACAGGAATGATTATAGCCTCTGCAATGTGGATGGCACTGTGCCCTCCCTATAGAACCTATATGAACAAGTCCAACAGGAACAACTGGGACACGTCTGCGCGGTAAGTTGAGATATCATTTCATAGGGAATTATCGTCACTTCCTGTGGGCAAGTCTTACGGCAGTGAGTCTGCAAAGCATCGAGCTCAATCTGTCCCTTGCGCACAAAAATTGCACCAACAGTTGATACAGTATGTATGGAAGTTGTCATGACTGCATTCCTACTGAAGAACGCGGACACTGGGTGTTGTTTCCGGTCGAGCACGAGAGTGGAGAATCGAGCAGTGCTAAGAAGCTCCAAGAGAGATCCCTGCCATGGATTTAGCTAGCATAGACACTTTGTAGCGAAACTTTCATCTTGTTTTGTCTGTGATCGATTATGCCTCATCTATTGTCAGAGCAGGTTGTGATATGTGATCCGTGCTCTTTCCAGCAATCTATCCGCACAGGTCGCACACCCAATGCTAAGGGGAGTCCCACAGAGTAAATGCGAGGTAGAGCATACTGTCTCCACGACGTCCGTCTAGCCTACTTTGCACTCGCCTGGCCTTGGCTCGGGTCATTTTTGTAAACATGATCAAGGTTACACAAATGCTGCGGCGTCGTTATCAACTGACCTTAATGCAGCTTTTTTGCTCTGACAGCTTGTTGCAATTCATCAGACACCATGGTACCGGAGGTCGATGGTACGGTCCGCTACTTATTAGGAAGTGGATGCTTCTGCTGCAAGGTGAATTCGTGATGTCTGAAGCTGATTAACAGCATTTGAAACACACTTGAAATCATTCACAGATCCTTGCAATACTGCAGGTGATCTAAAAAAGATTCAGTCCGCATGTTCAAGTCGCCATCTCTGCACTCCCTTGACTGGAATACCATTCACCTCTCCAAAATATGGAAAATGGTCACTTCCTGTAAGTCTTTCCATGGCCTGCCAAAGTGAAGGTCAACTGTGAATCAGTGAAACCTATTGATAGGTATATATTGGAGAATGTCCCAGTTGAAACTTGGAAATGTGTGGGAGTGTCACTGTTCAAATAAAAACTGCCAATCTGCCTTAAGAATCAAGGACTCCAAGGCCTTCCTCGGGTTGCACCAAAAGTGTACTCCCCAGAGGTGATGCGACATGAATCTCCCAAGAGTAGAAATGGATGTGGCAACGCCCAAGTACATCTTCCAAATCATTTATGTGAGAGTGATGTGGAGGAAGGAGATGGATGCAAACAGTGTAAGGTGTGTCAAGGCCTATTCTCACAGCAGTCACCTGCCAGTGGTGTCTGCAGGTGGATGGCCTGGAAGGGAATATCATGACGTACCATTAGCTGCTACTCCTCAATGAGGTCCATTGTCAAAGGTTCCATAATGGGCTTGAACTGAAATTCATCTCAGGAAAATGGGACGATTTTCCCTGGTCATAACTCTGTAGGCATACACAAACTGGGTTCCCATAAGAAGCTATAAGAGGTTGCAGTTCTTCCAATTTTGCATGAATCCCTGGACAGTTCCATTGGATTAGGGGTATCCAGTTCTTTAGGATCATTTCTCATAAGGTGTTTGGCAGCACCTGTGGGTCAAGGTTTGCCTCACACCTTTAGGTGTCCCTTTTCCAGGATCCTGGGAGGACCTTTTTTTTAATGGTTGTTTACCGGTGGAATTAGTTTCCACAGGTTTCCTTGGACAGGTTCAGGATTTCTTTGCCTAGGCAAAGGATGGACCTGAGTCCTTTGCTCAGGGGCATTCTGTCTAGCAGCGGAGGCCCCTGTGGAGTTGTTGCAGCTGGAGTCTTTTGGACAGTTTCAGATTTCCTTTGCCCTGGCAAAAGGGCGTGCCTGCGGCCTTTACTTCAGGAGCATTCTGCCCTAGCAGCAGAGGCTCCTGTGGATGTGGTGGCAGCTGGAGCGTCAAAGTTGAGGCCTCCTGGAGCCTGCCTGATGGCTTTCCAAAGACCTTACTTAGGGGAGGGGAGTACTCCTCAATAGACTCCTCACTTCTAACCCCCCTTTTCCGTTCTGGTGGAAACAACTCCCAGGAGGCAGTGTCAGCAATTTCGGGACTGAGGTTTAGAGGAACGTGGCAAGTGTGTGCTGTAAGAAGCATTGGAGGGCCAAGGGTTAGTGGGAAGGAGGATGGCTAGACGAAGCAAAGGACCTACCTGGTTGTGCAAACAGCACACGGCACGTCGCTTTGGCCCTGGAAACACTAAACTTTCTCCTTGCTCCTTATTACAATAATCCTTTTCAAAAATTTGTACCTTTTACATTGCTTTGAAGAAGCTCATGAGCTTCTTTGCAGTGGTAACGCATATTGGACCTGGTACAGTTGTCATCTCTTGATGACCTGTTGTAACACACTTTACACCTACTCTTGGTTGATCCATTTTCTTAAAACGGCAAGAGTTGGCTCCATGCCCAACCCTGCAGGGAAGCACCGCATAGGGTTGGGAAACATATGGCTTACCTGAGGTTTTGGTACCATGCTAACTAACCAATTCTGGAAGGACTATGTGTTAAAGTAGAAGAAGAGCTGGTGTCGACTTTCCCACCACTCAATTTATTCCTAAAAACGTTTACTGCCACTACATTAAAATTCTCTAGTTCCTCTAACAGTTTCTCCCTTCCCCAGAATACCTCATAAGGTTCGGGAAAAGGACAATTCCCTTACAATGATTGAGGTTTTGTGAGGAGAGCATGAAAACTTGAGCTCAGGAATGGTACAAATATTGCACGCAGAGGTCACTCTCGTCTGGTGACGAAACCTCAACATCAGGCTACCACTCTCGCTGTGGGGTATACGAGGATCACGTGGACTATCAACTATTTCGTATCGGAACCTCAAAGATGTCAAAGATCCAGATTGATACACCATCAATGGTCTTCACTACCAGGTTACTTTTACTATATGGAAAAATGCTTTTGATATTACCGGTAAGATTTCCTTCGTGGAATTGAGGAGGACTTTTCCCTGCTTACCTGGTTTGGGAGCCCGGGAACCATTACGATTCCCATTCTTGCCCTTTGGAAAACTGAAAAGTGCCAGAGTGACAACGTGTGATTTTCCAGAGAGAAGGTCGAAGATTGCGCAGGTCGTCAGGGAGAGAGCTGATCTTGTAAATTTGTAGTACTCATACAAATGGAATTCTTCATTTCCTCACCCCCCACCCCACATGGAGTCCAACGAAGCTATAGTGGGGTTCAAAATCTCCCAACAGCCACAGGGGTAATGAGTAACTATTACACAGCCCTTATCACAGTACTGATGGCACCCCCCTGTCGCGGTAACTATGCGTTACCGACTGAATGTGGCCTGCTTTGACCCTAGCCATATTGGGAACCAGCCGATGACTTGACCGGGCCTTGATCCCCAAGCCAACCCATCTAACAGAATAAAGACCAAGAGGTGTGTTTGCTAGCGCAGGGCGCAGACGTGCAGCATCGCTCAACCTCCAGGACCCTGTCTCCTGGGTAATATGGGATGCACAACGGTAAAGACACGTGGAGAGTTCTCCCTGGTCCAAGAGGAATGAACCAGGGGTGGGTACACCATCCCCTCTCATAGGCCTTGTGCACCAGGAATCCAATTTTGTATAATCCCTCACGGTGACCCTCCAGTATGGTAAGCCCTCGGGTCGGCTCACAGATCATGGGCCTCAAGCCCCCCCACCGCGGCAAAGCGGCTTCCGTTTAGGGGAGGGGTGGAGCCTGAGTACCAGATGGCCGAGTGGGAGGATCTCGTTCCTCTCTGTGGAAGCGCAGGAGGAAGGAAGTTGCCATCATCCGTCACTTCTTCCTAAGTAATTGTCGGCTTTGATGATTATCTGGGAGTAGGGGGCATACCCTTGCCAACTTCGGATAGTCTGTCAGCAAGCTCATTCCCTCGATCCAAATGTGGGCTTGGGAACCCAGTTTATGATAATCTTCTGCGCTGTGCAAGATCCCTCTGTGCCAGGTAAGGATAGTAGTCAGAAGGTAGCTAGGGCAATGGGTGAGCACTGCTGGAAGACAGTCGATGGCTCCTCTGGAGTCTGTATGTATGACCACGTGTCCTTCCATCACGGACGCGTGGTCATAGGGCTCCCATGATTAGGCACAACTGCCTCTGCCTGTAGCGAGGAGGCGTTGTCTGTTACCCTCATCGATTTTGTGGCATCCCTTGCTGCAAAGCCGGTGCCTGCAGTGTGGCTCAAGAGATCGATTGATCCATCCGTAAAGTATGTTCTACTACTCGGAGGAGTGATGGATGCAATGACCCTCTGGGCTTCTGCCTTTAGACTAGACGTGGAGTATTGACTCTTTTTGATGGTTAGGCCCATGATGAGAAACTCTATCGAGGTTTGTGCCGACAGTGGGGCGTCGACAAAGTTAGGCCCAGGAGTTGTTTGCAAATAGCTTGTTGTCTTGCTCTAGGTGTCTTGACTATTTTTTGTCTGGATGACCTATGACAGGAATTATGCTGCCATTAAATCGATTCGTGAGTCCAGGGGGAGAAGGTTTGTCTCCAGGAGGAGATTGAGGACCTTCGTCCACCTTGGGGCACAGAATGATCCTGGCAGCTTCATTTTGGACTGTCTCCAATTTGTCTTTGTGTTTTCTTTTTGTGCCAATCAGTGAGTGAGGCATAGTCCACAATGGGCCAGATGCCATGTACATAGAATGATCTTAGTACTTTGTGTTTGGCCCCTATGCGTCTACCACTCATTGCTGTCATGACAGACAGTCTTGTTTTGGTTTAGTCAACCAGGTACTGGACCTCCTTCTGGAAGGAAAGGGTCCGGTCTATCCTTACCCAAAGGTAGAGGTAGTCCTGAACCCATTTCAAGTCTATTCCCTGGATTTTCAGACTTGTGCCTTGAACTTTTTGTCTCAGAGCCATGGCTTTGGATTTGGCTGTCCTGTCCTACAACACTCCTCAGACACGAGGTCCAGACAACGCTGGAGATGATAGCAAGATCGTCTGCATAGATGATCTTGCACCCCACTGGGAGGTTTATGTTGAGGATACAAGACATTAATGTATTAAAAAGGGCTGGACTGAGAACCCCACCCTGTGGCGTTCCATTTTGGCATGTGCTGTGATAGGGGACCTTGGAATTTGACTCTGGCTGTCCTGTCTCTAAAGCCAAGAGCTTGCTTCTGATTCCCTTCAGGATCAGGCTCTCCTGAATGGTAAGAGGACTTGCCAATTCAAAAGCCTTCTCCAGGTCAAGGAATACTACCACAGATGTGCCCGTGCTTATTGTGTTCAAGAGCATGGCTATGCTGTGTGCTGTGGTCATGCCCCTGGAGAACCCATGGAGGTGTTCATGTAGGGATCCCATTTTCCAGTGGAGCCGGTTTAGTACCATCCTCTCGGCCATCTTGGCCAGACAGCTGAGGAGAGAGATGGGGCAGTACTTCCCTGGCTCCTTTGGTTTAGGGATGGGAACTATGGTAGCCCTCTTCCAACTCTGGGGTAGAGTGGATGTTTCCCAGGACTTGCTGATGAGTTGCAGGAGTGCAAGATCACCTGCTAGTCCTAGGTGGGAGATGATGGGGTATGAGATCCCTTCAGAGCCTGGGGCTGTTTTAAAACTGGTTTTATAGGCATTTCTTAGTTCCCTCAGAGAAAAGATAACGTCTGAGTTATCGGGTTTGGATGCCCTTTCTCTGATATGAGCAAGTCTGTCTGGTTGTAGGCGTTCTTGTCTTGCCCTCAGTTCAGCTGGTAGGCTGTTGCTACTTGTTCTGGCAGAGAACTCGTGCGCCAGTCTGTTCGCTCTGACCGAGGGTCATGGTGCATGCACCTCAGGGCTGAGTGAATGGTAGCTCACCTTACCCATTACCATAACTCTGAGAGGGTGGTTTGGTGGTCGAAGGACTCACACCATTCCAGCCACTTTTCCTGCCTGACTCTGTTGGCATTTTCCTTGGCATCCCTGACAGCCTCCCTTAGGAGGGCTAGGTTCTAGGGTTCTTTGCCTTCGGAATTGTTTTCTGCATGTTTACTCTGTGGTTGAACTCCCTAATCTTGTCGTCAAAGTACCAGGCCAAGTTTTAGGTATGGTCAGTGAGGCTGCTTGATCAATGGCATTTACAAGTCTGGCTTCAAGCACTTCCACATTTTCACTTTGTGGGGGTTCATTGCTTCTCAGGCAGTTGGCCAAGGGGTTCTGCCAGTTGGCCTTGTCTGTTTTCCATCTTGGATTTGGTCATGGCATTTCGGCTGGGCCACTGTCCATGAGGGTAGTTATAGTGCCGTAATGGTCACTTGTGACAGTCTCATCGACAAACACCAGCTAATCCTCTCCACCAGAGTCGCAGTGGCCAGGGTGAGATCTAAGACCACTCCTCTGTCATGCTCTTGGGTATTGAGGAAAGCGATCTCAGGGAATGTCTCAAGCACGCTGGCTATGTGATAGCTAGCCGCATCCGGTCCCCAGCAGGGAGCCAGGAAGGGGTGGTGTGCATTGAAGTCTCCCCCTATGATCACTCGGTCTTGTACTGCAGAAGCACAGACCTGGCTGATGTCTAAGCTCCTACAGTTAGGCTGGCTGTAAACATTGTACAATTTCATGGACCCCCCAGCCAGGTGAATGTCTCCACAGTGCGGTGCATCGGCTATTGCGGAGCAGGGGATTGTTGCTCTGACAAGGGTGATCAAGCCTCTCTTGCCATCAATATGTGGCAGCATGAAGACATGATACCCTGAGATGCAAACAGGTTCCACTGTTAATGTCTCCTGGAGCATGACAATGTCATTGCTCCTTGATCGCACTATTGTGTGGAGGATGGCATTCCTAGCAGAGAAGCCATTGATGTTCCACTGCAGAATGCTTAGATTGTGTGTCATGATGTTACTAGGTGACAGTTACATCAGAGACATCATCATTCGGACTGACTAGTGTCGGGTCTGACAACTCCATTGCGAAGTCCTTGCTGTTTGACGGGTCTTCTTCTGCTGTCAGGATGGGTCCACTGGGGAGTGGAGAACCTTTGGTAGCTCTGACTTTGTTTACTTTGGCTTTTCTCTGTTCAGGCTTTTTCTGTGCATTTTTCTTTGCTGGCCTTGCCTGGACAAGGTCAGCGTGCTATTGCTCTGGCTGCACAGATTCAGCCTGGTTTGGCTCTGCCTGTGAGGGCATGGCCTGGGTTGGTGTGAGGAGGGGAGTCTCGTCCTGGGGTGAGGGTGAGAGTGGGGCTGGTTTGGCTCTCTCCAGCTTCCTTCCCTTCAGGCCCCCCCCTAACGGAAGCAGCCTTGTCGTGGTGGGGGGGCTTGAGGTCCCAATGATCTGGTGAGCTGGAGGGGTCACCAGTGAGGGATGAGACAAATTGGCTTCCTGGTGCACCAAGGCCTAAGAGGGGGGATGGTGCACCCACCCCTGGTTCATTCCATCTTGGACCAGTGAGAACTCTCCCACGTGTGTTTGCTGTGCGTGGCATCCCGTATTACCAGGAGACGGGAGTCCTGGAGGTTGAGCGATGCTGCAAGCTGTGCCCTGCAGCTAGCAACACACCTCTTTGGTCCTTTATTCTGGTTAGATGGGTGGCTTGATCAAGTCAATCGGCTGGTCAAATATGGCTAGGGTCAAGCAGACACTATTCAGTCGGTAGCGCATAGGTCCAGCGACTGCCATCAGTACTGTAATAGTGGCTGTGAATATTTCCTCATTACCCCTGTGGCTGTTGGGAGATTTTGAGCCCAACTATAGCTTCCCCTCGCTCGACTCCATGGTGGGTGGGGGGGTAAGGAAATGAAGAATTCCAATTTGTATGAGTACTACAAATTTACAAAGATCTAGCTCTCTCCCTGATGACCTACGCAGTCCCCCGACCATTCCCTATGGAACATCACATGTCACTTTGGAACCTTTCTAGCTTCCAAAGGGTAAGAATGGGAATCGTAATGGTTCCCGGGCTCCCAAACCAGGTAAGAAGGGTAAAAGTCCTCCTCAATCCACTAAGGAAATCTTACCTGGTAAATATGAAAGCATTTCATATAGTAAGTACCTAGTAGTGAAGAACATTAATGGTGTATCAATCATGGATCTTGATATTTTTGAAGTACATCAAAAAATTGTTTAAGTATGTCGACGTGATCCTCGCATCACCCCACAGTGAGATGGTAGCCTGATAGTTGAGGTCTGTGTGCAATATGCGACGTTCCTGGGGCTCAAGTTACATGTTCTCCTCACAAAACCCTCAATCAGTGTAAGGGAACTGTTTTTTCCTGAGACCTGATGAGGTATTCTGAGGAAAAACTGTTAGAGGAACTAGAGAATTTTAATGTAGTGGCAGTAAAAGGTTTTAAGAAGAAAGTTGATGGTTTGCAACAGTCGACACCAGCTCTGATTCTAACTTTTAACACCTTCCAGAATCGGTCAAGTTAGCATGGTACCATCTCAAGGTAAAGCCATATGTGCGCAACTCTATGCGGTGCTTCACTGCCAGGGTTATGGGCATGGTGCCAACTCTTGCTGTTTTAAAGAAAATGGGCAACCAAGAATGGTACAAGTGTGGTACAACAGGTCATCAAGGAGATGACAATTGTCCAGGTCCAATATGCTGTTACCATTTCAAAGAAGATCATGAAGCTTCTTCAAAGCAATGTAGAAGGTACAAATTTGAAAAGGAAGTATGGGTAATAAGGAGCAAGGAGAAAGTTGGTTTTCCAGAGGCAAAGCGACATTCCCGTGTGCTGTTTGCACAGCCAGGTAGGTCCTTCAGTTCTAGCCCATCCTCCTCCCCACCAACCCTTGCCCTCTAATGCTTCATACAACACACACTCTGCCACTTCCTTTAACCCTCAATCCCAAATTGCTGACACTGCCTCTGGTGAGTTGTTCCACCAGAAACGGAGTAGGAGTGAGGGGTCTATTGAGGAGACTCCTCCTCCCAAAGTAAGGTCTTTGTAGCCATCATTTAAGGCTCCAGAGGCCTCAACGGTGATAGCTCCAGCTGCCACCACATCCACAAGGGCCTCTGCTGCTAGGCAGAATGCCCCTGAAGTAAAGGCTCAGGCATGCCCATTGCCCAGGCAAAGGAATCCTGAACCTGTCCAAAAGACTCCAGCTGCCACAACATCCACAGGGGCCTCTGCTGCTAGAGAATCCCCTAAGCAAAGGCTCAGGTCCGTTCTTTGCCCAGGCAAAGAAATCCTGAACCTGTCCAAGGGAAACCTGTGGAAACTAGTTCCACAGGTAAACAACCATTAAAAAGGTACTCCCAGGATCATGGAAAGGGACAGCCTAAAGGTGTGGGGCAAACCTTGACCACAGCTGCTGCCAAACACCTTATGTAGAAATAATATAAAGAACTGGATACCCTAATCCAATGGAACTGTCAGGGAATTCATGCAAAATGGGAAGAACTGCAACATCTGATAGCTTCATATAATCCAGTTTGTGAATGTCTACAAGAAAATATTACTAGGGAAAATTGTACCATTTCCCTGAGAGGATTCCAAGTTCAATCCCATTATGGGACCCTTGACAATGGACCTCATGGAGGAGTAGCAGTAATGGTACGTCAATATATTCCCTTCTAGGCCATCCACCTGCAGACAACACTGCAGGTGAAGGCTGTGAGAATAGGCTTGACACGATTTCAATGGTCGGCATCACCTCTGGGGAGACACTTTGTGCAACCCTCGAGGAAGGGCCTTGGAGTCCTTGTTTTTAAGAGTAGATGCAGTTTTACTGAACAATGATGCTCCCACACATTTCCAAATTCAAACTGGGACATTCTCCAATATAAACGTATCAATAGGCTCACCTGATTCACAGTTGAACTTCACTTGTCAGGTCATGGAAGACTTACATGGAAGTGACCACTTTCCAATAATTTTGGAGGAGGTGAATGGTATTCCAGTCAATGGTGTGCAGAGATGGTGACTTGAACATGTGGACTGGAATCTTTTTAGATCAACTGCAGTATTGCAAGGATCTGTGAATGATTTCCAGTGTGTTCAAGATGCTGTTAATCACTTCACATCACGAATTCACCTTGCAGCAGAAGCATCCATTCCCAAAAGTAGCGGGTATTACCGTCGACCTCCAGTACCATGGTGGTCTGATGAATGCCAACAAGCTGTTAGAGGAAGAAAAGCTGTATTAAGGCAGTTGAAACGACGCCCTAGCATTGTAACCTTGATCAATTACAAAAAGACCCGAGCCAAGGCCAGGCGTGTGCTAAAGGAGGCTAGACAGACATCGTGGAGACAGTATGTCTCCTCAATTAACTCTGGGACCCCCTTAGCATGGGTATGGGACAAGGTGCGTAAGATTGCTGGAAAGAGCACATCCATGTCAAAACCTGCTCTGAAGATATATGGCATAATCATCACAGACAAAAAAGATGTTGCAAATGAGCTATTTAAATCCATGGCATCTTACACTGCTCGATTCTCCACTCTTCGGGCTGAACAGGAACAACACCCAGTGTCGTTTTTAAGTAGGATTGCAACAGGATTTCCATATAACTTGCCATTTTTGGCGTAAGACTGCCCCAGGAAGTGACAATATTCCATACCAAATGATATCTTACCAGAGAGCTCCCAGAAGTTTCTGTTAGACCTATTCAATAGGATCTATATGGAGGGCACAATGCCATCCAAATGGAGAGAAGCTATTATCATTCCTGTTCCTAAACCTGGCAAAGATGCTTCCACACCAGGAAATTACAGACCAATTTCCCTCACCAGCTGCATCTGCAAGCTGATGGAGAAAAGGGTAAACTTCAGGTTGACATGGCTACTAGAAAAAGAAAATGTGCTGACCCCATATCAATATGGCTTTAGAAAATTGAGATCGACCACAGATGCACTTGTGAGGATGGAAACTGCTATACAGAATTCCTTCGCACAGTGACGTCACATGATAGCAGTCTTCTTTGACCTTGAAAAGGCCTACGGTACTACTTGGAAGCATGACATACTCATGAAGCTGTATGACATTGGTTTAAGAAGAGCATTACCTACCTTCATACAAAGCTTCCTTGCTGACAGAAAGTTTAGATTTCGGGTAGGATTGATTGATTATTAAAAATTATCTGCCGCGTCAACAGCTAAGGTCATTAGCGGCGAATACCTTGTTAGATAGAAATATTAAAATATTTAAAACTTTAAAAATCTATCAATAAATATTTTACAAATAACAATAAACAAATAAAAAATCAAAGCATAAATATTATGCTTTAAGTATATAAAATATTGCATAAACATTATGCATAATTAAATTTTATTGAAAATATTAGTCTCCCTAAGGAAACTAATAAGACCCTCTATGTCACAATCCTCCCCCAATACATTTTTCAGTGTATATGGGGGAGGCAAGTACATACATCTTTGGTCTGGGAATGTTGCACATCTTTCCACTACATGTGCGATCGTTAATGGCTCTTGGCATCCTTCACAAAGTGCTTGACTTTTAGCCATCATCGGCCCATGAGTCAGTCTTGTGTGCCCGATTCTTAGTCTTGTTAATGCAACTTCCACTTTTCGGTTAGGGTGGATGCTAGTCACCCAACTGCCAAGGTCACCTCTAATCTCTCGCAGTTTGTTTCTGGAGGTATGCCTCCATTGTTCCTTCCATTTATTGCGAAGACAACTCCTTATGCTGGGTTTCAGGTCGGTGTGTGGGAGAGGAAAACGAGCATCACAAGGCTGAGCAGCAGCTGCCTTGGCCTTCTGATCAGCTCGCTCATTCCCACTGATACCAACATGTGCTGGTGTAGTGATCTGAATAATTTTAAGTGGGTTACCCCTTTTTTGTGGAGTGCCATCTCCTGGCCAGGCACGCCTCTCCAAGGAAGGCTGGCCCAAAAATACCCTTTTCTTTAACAATTATTGTTTATATACTGTTTTATTGAGTTTTAGTTGGCTTAGGTGTTAGTTTTTAATGTCCTTAATTGTTTTATTTCTGTTTGTCTGTATTTCTGTGTTTTAGTTCATGATTTTAACCTTTCGTGTATCGTATTTTTAAACTTTTATTTGTGCTTATATTTATGTTGACTGTACAATTTTGCGATTTTGTTATTGTAACCAGCAAAATAAATTCTATCAGAGTACTGTAGCAAATTAACAAATAGTAAAAACAGAACCAGATGATAAGCGTCCGCCATGTTTGTTTTTTTTTCGCCCTCCCGACTTTGGTTTTTCCCGGCGCCAAAAATTAATAGGAAATGGA
>NC_051397.1:23913692-23918692 GCF_015228065.2 Penaeus monodon
CCTTTTGGGGAAAGCCCAAAAATTTTCAACACTGTTTTTCATTTAATTTTTTGTCTATCTGCCTTCCGTGTTTTTTTTCTTGATACCCGACTTGAATATTTGATTACTAGTGATCGCCCCCAACTAGTTGTTTTCGTTTCGGGCTTCTGGGCTTCTGTTATCATGGCGTGAACCCGCGCTCAGTTTGACGTCAGGTCATTTTCCGTTTACCATCTTTTCATCTGATGTTTTTTCTGGATTTCGCCCTCATCTTCGCCGTATTTTTTCATTTTTTGATTTTTGCGCCCGGATGGTGCGTCCGCTCTGCCTCGCGTTGTTTACGATAATCGTTCTGCCACAAAATTCACCAATAACCTTCCCCCTCTCACCACCCTTTTTTGGTTAAATTTATTCCATATTGCTTGTTATTTTTTATATATTTATTTCATTTCAATTTATCTTACTAATAGATTTTTTTTATGTTTTCATTTAATTTTGCATCTATTTTAAATATTTTTTCTTTACTTTTTCGCTTTAAATTTTTTGTCTGTGCATTTTAAAAATAAAAACCCAGAAAAACTTAATTCTATTGTCTAACTTTTTTTCCTTTGGGTTTTTCCTTTTGACAATACTATGAGGGGTTTATTTTTCCCTTCGATGTGTATTTTTTTTTTTTGTAATATAGTATGTATATATATATTTATATATTTATATTTTTATATATATATATATTATAATATTATATTATATATTGCATATGTAATATAAAAATATATATATTATATAATATAATATTATAATATATATATTTATATATATCTATTTTATTTTAATATATAAAATATTTTATATATATATAAAATTTTATATATACAAGAATATTACTATACACCACACACACCACCACACCACACCCCCAAACCACACCACACACACACCACACACACCCACACACATAATATAATATATATTATATATATATAATTTTATATAATATATTAATATATATATATATATATATATTAAATATATTAAATTATAATATATATGAAAAATATTTATATTACAAAATATATGTTGTACATTATATAATTTAAAATTACAAAATTTAAACATTATTATATGATATTATATTAAACACACACCACACGCATTTTATATTACTACTATATATGTATTAAATATATAATTATTAATAATAATTATATTATATATGTATGTATATATTATATTATTATAAAATACTATATAAAATATAATATTATATATATTATATTATAATATTATTATATTTAAATTATATATTTTTAATATTTATATAATTAAAATATATATAATATAATATAAATAATAATTTCTCGAAAATTATATTATATATATATATATATATAATATATATAATATATATTATTATATATTTTAATAATGATTATACTGTATGCGTTAATACATAGATCAAAAATACATACATAAAAAAACCGAGATTGTGGCTACCATAGACCAGACCAACCTGTTTCTATATATTATTATAATTATATAATATATATATTATATATATAATATATATATAACACCACACCAACACACACACACATATATATTTTAATATATTAATATATAATTATATATAAAATTATGTGGTTGTGTGTGTGTGTGTATGTAGGGTGTGTGTGTGTGTGTTGTGTGTGTGTTTTGTGTGTGTGTGTGTTGTGTGTGTTTGGGTGTGTGTGTGTGTTTGTGTGTGTGTGGGGGTTTTGGGCGTGTAAAACCGGGGGCCAGTGCACTTAAACCATGCCCACGACTGTTCGAGGACTGGGTCGGGGAATATTATTTTCTCTAAAATGCGCCATTCCATTTTTCATCTTTCATATATATATATATATTATTAAAATTTATATATAAAATTTTATATATATATATAATACATTATTATATTTTTATTAATTTTAATATATAATATTATATATATATTTATATATATATATATTAATTTACCACCACACCAAAAACAAACACACACACACCAATATATAATAATAAAATTTATATATTATATATATATATATATAATATAATATATTTATATATATATTATTATATATATATATATATTAATATATATATATATATATATATATATTTAAATTTTGAATAATAAACACACACCAAAACACACCACATATATTTTACATAATATTTGTGTGGTGCTTAAACCGCATGGTGATGTGAAGCGATGGTTTGTAGCCTAGATATGTTATGCTTAAATCCCTTCTCGCTTGCGCTTCCACCCGGGCTAGCTCAGTGCAAAAAAGGGGAGTTTTTTCAAAAGTCTCCCCTCCAGGTCACAGCCTCCCCATCATCAGACTTAGCAGTGCCTCCTCGTGGCCCCCCCATGGAAAACTGGGCACCTTGCGGTCCCGGGAAATCGGGGGGGGATCTGGGGCGCGGGGGCCCCAAGGTATGGAGCATGGCCCCCCGGATTGTGGCCACGCTTTGGCTCCGTACCAAAACTCTTCCCCCCTAGCAACCCGGGTAATGGGGGGGCTGGGGGAGGTGGGTCTTGCCAGTCCTCCTCCCCCCAGAAAGACACTCTGGCAACGTCATGATAAAGGGAAATTTGCTGGGGGAGGGGTGCTTTCCCTCCCACCCAGCAAGTAAGGCGATCTGTGGGTCCCGCTGGGAGGGAAAAATGTGGGGGGGTGCAGGATTGGAACGAGAGTTACTCGTCCCACCTGTGCCCCGGCTGGCGCCAACCCACCCTGAAGCATGTGGGGCTAACCCCTTCGTGACCCCAGAGTGGATGGGCGGTCCAACAGCCCGACGACCCCCTTTATATTTTTAAAGGGAGCGTCGGCGGGGGGGGCAGAGGTGGCATGCACCCGCAGTGACCACCCGAGCTTAAACTGAGGCGTGCTCTCCGGGTAGGCGCAGGAAAGAGGTGGCTACCTCAGCTATTGTGAGAATTGAAGTGACTGGGAGTTGAGGTGGCTGCCCTCTCAAAAGGGGAGAAGACCTGGTAGCGGCACGATCAGTGTGGGTGGGTACACCTACTACTGGTTGGGCCTCCAGGGTGTAGCCGTAGCCATCTCCAGCCGACTTCAGCCCTCGGTAGTTGAGGTGACACTGGTTGATGAGCGTATTATGGCATTGAGACTGAATCATGCTTTTGGCTTCATGTCTGTTATTGCTGTATATGATCCTACCAGTATATATAAAATTGATGTGAAAAAGGCGTTCTACGCCAAAATCGCATCTGTGGCAGACGATTGCCCCCGGCGAGATTCGCATTGTTCTGGTTGACTACAATGCAGTATCCGACTGTGACCGAGCTGGCTAAGAGAGGTCTGTTGGCCCCCATGGCTCGGGAGCTGATCCCAGCAGCGAGAATAGCCTCCTTCTCTGGGACTTTGCTAGGTCCCAGAAAATGAGGATCTCTGGCTCTTGGTACCAGCGCTCCAACCCGCATTGCTGTACAGCGATCGGGTACACTGGCCAAGGCGATGGAGGATCCTCCAGAACTGCAGGGTTTACCGGAGTGCCGAGTTCTGTGGCACTGACCATAGGCTGGTTGTGGCTACCCTGCGGGTCCACTTCAAAACTCCCCATCCCTCCAGTGGCCACCCTAAGGTGTTTCACCTGGACAGACTAAGGGAGGAGGAGTGTGCCCGTGGGTTCACCATGGCAGTCTCTGACCGATTCACAGAACTCAACAACCTGACGGACCCAGTTGCTCTGTGGGAGCTCTTCAAGCACGTAACACTCAAAGCAGCTCAGGAGTCCATTGGCATACACCCAAGGGCAAGGCAGAATTCCATCTCCCTGGAGACATTAGAGGCCACTGAAGCGTGTCGCAAGGCTCGGCTGAATGGGAATCAAGTCTTGCGTTGTTCCAAGGTGCGTAGGGCTCGGACACTGCTGAGAAGGGACAAGGAATAGTTCGTCAGGAATCTTGCTGAGGAGACTGAAGGCCATTTCTTAGTAAATGAACTTCGCCCTGCCTACCATGCCCTGAGAAAACTAAACTCTAAGCCCTCCTCACAGATGACTGCAGTCCGATCTACGGATGGATGAATCATCTCAGATCATGTTGGGGTTCATGAACGTCGTTGGGCTGAGTATTTTGAACAGTTGTACCAGGCAGACCCTCCAACAGTTAGCTTGGATGCAAGCGATGTCTCAGTGCCTGTGCCGGACCCACCCATCAGCGAGAACCTCCTACCCTAACAAGAGGTTAGGATGGAGATCTTCCAAAGCGGAAGAGTGGGAAATTGCACGGATATGTGAATATCCCTTGCTGAACTGCTAAAGGCTGGGGGTGAACCTAGGGTTCGGGCCTGCATACAGTCCGCGTATGGTACCATTCCACCTGACCTGCTGAGGGGCTGGTCATCACTTTTGGAAGGGAAAGGGGATCGTTGGGCGTATAGCAAACTACCGGGGCATTACATTGACTCAGCATACAAGGCAAAGTTTCTCGTCCAACATTCTGCTTGAAACGGATCCACAACCACCTAATAAGGCATCAGAGGACGAAGCAGTGAGGGGTTACTATTGGCAAGTCACACGATAGATTGTATACTAGCACTTTGAGTAATGTGGAACGCCATAGAGTTTCGTGTGGTTGATTGCAGCCTACATCAACATCAAGAAGGCGTTGACTCGGTTGCTATGGGGAAATCACTATGGGAGATCCTGCGGGTCAGGGGAATTCTGACACAGACTATGGCATGATAGCAAGCCGTAGACTGGTACTGCAGGTGCTGTAAGTGTGTTGGGGTATTCGAACTTCTGCCTTTTTGTTAATTCAGGGGTGAGGCAAGGCTGTGTTCCTTGCACCAACCATTTCAATTACTTGTATAATGGGTAACACTGTTCAGTCGATCCATGCTTGCGGCGAGAAAGTGAAGTTACAGAAAGTTTACAACCTGGTAGCGTAGTGCATATCTCTGGGGTGTCAGACCAGGAAGTCAGTCGACGGATTGGTCTGGAGCCATGAATCCGATCAACAAGAGTGTTTGGAG
>NC_051397.1:23963715-23971215 GCF_015228065.2 Penaeus monodon
TTGATTTTCGGACGGAATTTGTATTAAGGCGGGCGACAGATATGTAGTTGAAGAGGTCGAGGAGGAGCTGAGCAAGCTTAGGGTGGAATCCTATCAGATTGAGCCCCAAAAATGGGTGACCATCAATGGGCGTAGAAACAGTGATGACTCCGGTCTACTCTTACTATAGACTATTACTGAGGGGGAAAGAGAGGGAATGAATAGGAAAGAAAAGTTAAAGGCATAATGAGAAAGAGAAAGAGAATGACCGAGTGAGATATAATCGGATAAAGGAAGTGAATGAAACTGAAAAAAGGAGAGAGAGAAAGAGAGGGGAGAGAGAGAGAGAGAGAGAGAGAGAGAGAGAGAGAGAGAGAGAGAGAGAGAGAGAGAGAGAGAGAGAGAGAGAGAGAGAGAGAGAGAGAAAGAGAGAGAGAGAGAGAGAGAGAGAGAGAGAGAGAGAGAGAGAGAGAGAGGAGAAGAGAGAGAGAGAGAGAAATGAATAAATTAGAGAAAAAGTGAAAGAAGAACGTAATCTAAAGAGAAAGGCAGGAAGGAAAACAGACAAAGAGAGTGGCGAATAAAAAAAATGTCACAGAAGGTTGCATCGGAAGGGCTCAGGGGACGGGCCTGGGGATATTTTTATTTTTACGTCATCGAGGCTTCCCTCGCTTTTCCCCAAATTGAATTCGTTACGTGAGGCGGCATTTTAAGGGTGGATATCGTCACACTATTGATCACGAACTTTATTTGCTGTTTTAATTTATCATTCAGTACCAAATATTTCGTTTTGGTTAAAAGAAAAAAAAAAGTTTCTTAGCTCTGACCATCACCTTTAAAGCCATGGCGCTGTGCTCATCCAATTTGATGTAGAATCATTGCGTCTTGCAAAGTTGCTTAGATCGAGCGTATCGAGCACTATCTTGTCATTGCAGATATACCATAAATTCCAGTATACTTAACTTTAACTACCTCAGTCAAGTGGATCATCGCGGTGAGACTTGCTGATTCGTATTTCTAAAGGAGTATTGCAGGGGAGTAATAATATATATTTACTCTCCTTACACATGTTGTATTCTGCTGACATTTAAAGAATTCTGTCATCTACGAAATATGTCGAAACTTCGCCTTTAGTGTGATGTGTGTACGTAATCTCCTTTCCACAGATTTTGCTTTCAGCGTCTGTGCTTTCTGCATTATGTTGGCCGAGTCATGACTCGAATCGGATATGTGTTTTTTCAATTTCTGCAATAAAATCTGAAAACAAAGGAAAGGGGGAAAAAACCCATTTTCACAAATTTCTTTCAAAACTTACTTTACAAAAGTAATATGCTAAAGAAGAAGATGAAGGAGAAATAAGCGTTCGGCATATGCTTTCACGGCCTGCTTCCCTGATAAATGTTTAAGGTGTGAACGTACATTCTGTTCAAGTTTAGGTTATCTCAACCTTGAGAAGCACTCGGTCGTAAATAGTTTCTAAAATCAGAAAAAATGTCTGTTAAAGAAACTACGGTGTCATTAGATCTGTATTTTTTTTATAACTGGACATTCAAACTTCCTATCTGAAATTGAAATGGAAAACCTGATAATTGTGTATATGCTATAAATGCTGATAAAAGTATTGTGTATATCAGTAATTTCTAACTTGCAAAGGGAAGTTTTATGCTCATCATGATTTCCTTTCATTTAAACCACCAGGACCTCGGCCGTATTAGAGTGTGGCATTTGCAATCCTGTCTTTGAAATTTGCATCACCGAATACCTGTTCGTACCGTGTGAAGTCACGCTACTCGACGTCATTACTGCTTTCAAGACGTTATTTCTGGTTGCGAAGAGCATGGTTGTACGAAAGGTAATGCGGGAGTGGTTTCCCGTTACCTTTCCTGTTACCATCTGATCTTCTGCTTGCTAATGTCATTGTTGGAGGCGTCGTAGTTCAATACTGCCTGGGCTGCCTTGGCTCCATAAGTTTCCGTTGACCATATCTCGTACCCTAAGTTCAGGGTCTGACTATTGACAGTCTGGACCCTGTGCCATTTAGGTCTTGGTGTGACCGGATACAGCTGAACGTCTAGCCTTGGGGAAAGGGACCATTGTAGCAAATCGTCCGCATGTCCAGGAAAATTCCCTTTTTCACAAAGATAGACTTCAAGAACTATGGTCATCTACCTTGACAGTTAGCGTTGCCTCGTTTATTTTCATGAGACGAAGGGCTGCTTGGTCAGAAGACTGTCATTCAAATCCTTAGATACTAATTGACATTCTGCGTAGACCTACAGATACACTTCGAATTTTGAGACATAAGTACGATTTTACTTCCTAATCGAGCATCTCGTAAATCGCTTCAGCTTTGACTCTGGTCTGTACTCTCTATAATACTTTATTGTTGACAGAAACCGACCATGCCATTTTTCGGAACACCGCAAAGAGAAGTCAATCACTTTACCTTTAAACAAACTCTCTGAATCAAGTTTACCTGAACTTAAGATAATACCGTTCTCTAAATGAGCATCTCGCAGCTATTGACTCTATCGTCTGTAACATTATGGTCTATATTATGTGCATGTGTGTGTGTGTGTGTGTGTGTGTGTGTGTGTGTGTGTGTGTGTGTGTGTGTGTGTGTGTGTGTGTGTGTGTGGTGTGTGTGTGTTGAAGAAAAGCTCACAGGGAAAAATCATTTACACCCGTCCCCTTTGAAAAAACCCTTTCAAAATCCCTGCCCTTTTTAAAATTTAAAATTTATCCTTTAAACCTGTTTTACTCCCGGGTTTTTTTCACCTCGACCTGTTTTTTAATTCGGTTGAAGGACATTTCGTACAATTTGGGGGGGTTTGTCTTTCCTTTTTAATCTGTTTTCCCTTTGGCTTCCCCAAATCTTTTTGAGGGTATATCCTTCCGCCTTCCCTCCATAATCGTTACCTTATTTTGTACCCAAATTGCCTTTATTCCCCACCTCGTTTTTAAAGCCTGGACCTCCAAAATTTTCTGGATTTCCGGAAAGCTAACTCATTTTAAAAGGGGGGCATTCTTTGTTTCTTGTTCCCGGATTCCAATTTTAAAAATGTTTCAAGAAATTTACCCCTCCCCGGGCATTAAAACTTCTCGATTTATGGGCGGACGGCCTCCCCTGACTGTCCCCAATATTCCAGTTATAATTGACACTTAGCTGGAACCATGCCCACCCCCCGAATCTAAGACGTTTCTTCAAGGGATCTTCCTAATCCTTTCCTCTTGATTTTTTTCACCCCTTTAAACTTATTAAAAACCCCATGCCTTTTCTTGGACACCCCAAAAAGGAAGCTTTTACCTTTAAAAATTCTTTTTTCCCCTATTAAATACTTCCAGGATCAAAGCCCTGGGTAGTCGTAACTGTTTTTTTGTCTTTTGGGTTTCGTCTGCACCCGGGTGGTTTTCCGTTTGTTTTTGGGTTGTTTTCGTGGTACCCCGTTTTTTGTTTTCGTGGTCTCGCTAGTGTTGGGTTGGGTGGATGGTTAGTTGGGTTGCACCACCTTTTTTAAAAGCAAAACAACAAAAAAATGTCTCATCATGGTTTTTGGAAAAAGAATGGGAACCCCCTGGCCCCTTAAATTCACGGGTTTTTCAATTATTTCCCCAAGATTGAAAGAAAAAAAAAAAAATTCCATTAGATTTTCAGGGACCAAAAATTTCCTTTTTTTTCAGAAAATAGTTTACTTGTTTCCCCTTTTCCTTTTTTTCTTTCTTTTTCTTTTCCTCCCCCAAAACCCAATTCTTGTTAAATAAAAAGGGGGGAACACGCTCACAAACGGGGGTGACATTTCCCCGGAAAAATTTAATTTGAAACCTAAGCCTAAAGGGGGGAAAAAACCCGTAGAAGGGGGTTGAACTTTAAAAACTCTCACAACACGGGGAAAAAAATTTGTATTTTACGTAGTGTGAACTCCTCCAAAGTCCTGTTCTATGCCCCTTCCTATTAAAAAAAAAAAATAATTTTACTAAACCCCTATTCACGGAAAAAGGAATCTAAGTTAAAAAAAATTAAACATGTTGGAAAGGGGCATAAACGCATATAAAAATTAAAAATAAACATATTAGGGACAATAAACAACACAACAATTTTAAATATTTATTATTTATTTTTAATATTCTAGCTTTGGGGAAATTATCAATTAAATTTTTAAAACTATCAATAAAAAATAAATTATATAACTAAAAAAACAAATAAAAATTTTTATAAACATATATTAATTATATTAATATATCATTAATAAACACAATTTTAAATGTCATTATTGCTTATTGTATGAATTAAAATATATAGTAAATTAATTTTACTATTAATGTTAAAACAAATATATAATACATTTATTTAAAAAAGGTGTGGGCGGGGGGGCCCGGAGTTTGCCTTTGAGGGGTTTTAATTTAAAGAAACCCGGAGTAAATAAAATTTAAATTAATAAAAAAATTACAATTAAATAACAAACCAAACAAAACACCGCCCCCACACAAAATCTAGATAATAAATATTATTAATTTTATTAAATATAATGGAAATTTTTATTAGAAAACAGGAAAAAAAGATCTTCAATGAATTAATTTTTTTAAATATTAAATTATAATTATAATGAAGGATAAAAAACAATAAATTTCAAAATTTTTAATTTTTAATTTTAAATTTTTTCTTTTTTCTTTTCTTCTCAAACTTCTTTAAATAATTAATTATATTAAAAAGGAATATTTTTATAAAATATAAAAATATACAATCCCATGCTTCCCCAAAATTTTTGGGGGGGGCGTATTTTTTTTTTAAAATTTAAAATTAAAATTTTACCTTTTTATAAAAAATAAAAAATGTTTGTATGTAGATGTTTTTAATAACGTTTTTATTTCCAATGATTTTCTTTCTTTTTTAGATTGTGGGTTTTTATTATTATTTTTTTTTTTTTTTTTTATTTTGTTTTATATATATTATAGTAATTATTATATTTTATTTATTATATAATTATTTTTGTTTTTTTTTTATTGTTATTATATTATTATATGGTAACAAAAACAATACACTTAAATTTTTTTTAACTTTATTTTACCCTCTTCTCTATATTTCTTCCTTCTGTGTTGTGTTTTTGGGTGGGGGGGGGGGGGGGGGGGGGGGTGTGGGTTCTTATGAGAAAATCGTATTGAAAAAGAAAAATAGTAAATTAACATAATACTTGTTTTTTTTATAGAAAAGGGTAATTTATAAATTTGATGGAAAAGCAAAGATTGGAATGAATAGAAATTGGTTAATTTTAGTTTTAAATTTATTAATAGCAACTTCAGAAACAATATCGTTAGAAAGTAAATTCTATACTTTAGTCATAGAAGGAATAAATGCCCGGGGAAAATTGGTTAGAAAAACGCGCTCGTTCACTCGCAAACTCTGACTCCTTTGGCGAACAGGCGCATATTAACCAGGTAACGCACTATGAAGAGGATGTTCATTACTGTTAATACTCTTTCGACAATGTTCAAGTCGCATATAAAGGTTAAGTAATATAAACTAGTCGGTCCAGAACTTTAGATGAGTATGAGAAGCCGACATCCAAGTTGAACAGCAATATTCAAAGAAAGGCAAAACAAACGATAAAAAACTGTTTACAGCTATCTTATCGTCATTAAAAATGGAGCTACACTTCCTCAACAATCCAGCCTTCTGGGAAATTAGAGAGGAGCTTGCTCTGATATGATCCTCAAAAGTCAATTTAGAATCTAAAATTACACTAAGCAATTTTAATGACTTTACTGAGCTGATAACATGGCCGTCGATGATAATATCAGGGTGTGGTGCATTGCAGGTTCATGGACGGCGAAAAAATTATGCTATTGACTTTAACAGGATTTAATTTCATTCCCCAATGCTTGCACCAAGAAGAGATCAGCTTTAAATTGGCGTTTAACTGAGTGGCAGCATCTGATCTACTTTGTGGGTCAAGAATGCGGTAAAAGGAAGTGTCAGCAGCATAAGCATAAGATGAAGAAATCCATTGTCACATATCACAAGTATAAAAGATGAAAAGAAGTGGCCCAAGAACACTGCCTTGGGGAACTTCTGACTTAACATAAATAAAAACTTTAAAATACCCATCAATAGCAACTTCATAAAATGTTTGATAAAACAATATAAAATGAACCATTGATTCCTACAGACTTAAATTTAAAAGGAATATCCTTATGGTTGATTACATCAAAGATAGAAGAAAAGTCTAGGGAAAAAGCCTGAACATGATGCACGAAAGTCAAAAGCGCACCATAAGTACAATTTTCCCCCCTAAAACAAAGTGAGTGGTTGTCAGCCATTTATGGTCATTAAAGAGAGAGGGGCGACGTTTTTCAATTAATCTTTCAAATACTTTAGATAAAATAGGTGTGATTGAAATTGGCCTTTACTCTTTTGGTGAGTTGTTTGATGGTCCTTTTAGAACTACATATACATACATACATATATAGTGTGGATGTGTATATGTATATATATATATATACATATATATATATATATATATATATATATAAAAATATATATATATATAACAAATAATAATAATGATCAATATATATTAAAATATAATTATATATATATATAATATTAAAATTTAAAAATATATATATCATATAATATTATTAATATCATAATTAATGTTATTATTATCATCATTATCATTTATCATAACTATTATTATCATTGTTATTTTTGTTATTATCATTATTATTATCATTATAATCAGCATCATTATCAGGTTCGGATAGATGTGCAATATTCAGTTTTAGAAGGACGCGTTGCGGAGTGAAATTTGTTTTGTAAAAAGGGAATGCTGTATACGAATCAAGAATCGACAGATATAAACGCTTCTTCGGCAAAAGCGTTCTAGACTGTGAGAGGATTTTGATTTGAAACCGTATTAGGATGTATGTTACTCCTGAGTGTACTGTTGATAAAACTTTGATGGGGTCTGAATCGAATGCATTGTTTCCCAAAGTAGGTTTTATCTGTGAAATGCATTTTGTGTTTATTTTTGTTGTTTTCAGTTTGAAGCATTCAAAAAAAAAAAAAAAAAAAATGTGTCCGGGGGGTAGGGGTGTGGACGCTAGAAATCCACCTGGAAGCCAATAGGTCGCCAGCCTGAAAAAGTTTGGGAACCACTGCTTTAATGCCAATAAAAAGGTGGGAGGGGGTATACTGATGAAATTTAAAGCCCAATGTGTCAGGAATTTGAGTCTGAATGTGTACCATAGTGTAGGATCTTCTAGATAGATGTACTGAATATCAAATGTATTGTGTTCATTAATTTAATGGCAGAGCTTGGACAGACTGAATTTGAGATTTACATAAATGGGTATCATTACTCATGGGCGAGGTACTATGACGTGAGTGTCTTGGTACTTTATTTAAACTGATACTTAATATTTGATAGAATTGAACCTAATATCCTATTATGAAGTGATGCGTTTTATAGTCTTATTAAATGTGATTTCTGACTGCTTGTATATACTAGAAAATGCTGGAAA
>NC_051397.1:23986215-23988715 GCF_015228065.2 Penaeus monodon
TGAATCTTGGTCTTGGTCTAGGAGACATCTTGGCCTAAGGGTTTGCCTCATTGCTAAATGCATCAAGAGACGCCACCAATGACTCCAGGGACTCAGATAGGATAGCAACATCATCGATAAAGTCATGGTCTGAGATATTGATATTGCCTACAGTTGCTCCACACTGACTTTGGCTAGTAGCTCTGCCCATTATCCAGTCTATGCAGGTGTTGAAAAGTGTTGGTGCAAAGGACACAGTCTTGCCTCAACCCCTGAATTACGAAGAGTTTGACAGCACCAACACACTTTACGCACTTTCAGTACCTGTAAAGATAGTGTTGCTGTAGGCCGTAATCTGCATTGGAATTCTCCTGAGTCTCAGGATCTCCCATAATGATTCATGATGCACCGAGTCAAACGCCTTCTTGAGGTTGATGTAAGCTGCAAGCAACCCACGACCAATCTCACGACGGCGTTCCACAATTACTCGAAGCACTAGTATTCAGTCTCTTGCAGACTTGCCAGGAGTGAATCCAGACTGCTCAAGTTTCTGATGCCTTTGTAGGTGATCGTGGATCCGTTTCAGAAGAATGTAGGAGGAAAATTTGCCTGATATGCTGAACAGTGTAATACCACTGTAGTTGCTACAGTCCAAATGATCGCCTTTCCCCTTCCAGAGAGGGATGAAACCCGCCTCTCAACAGGTAGGGGGAGTTGGTACCTGAACGGCCAGATTGGCAGTCAAGACTGTATGCAACTCCTGAGCGCATAGGTTCACCCCCAGCCTTTTGGAAGTTCAGCAGGGGATATCTATATGCCTGCGGCTTTTCCCACTCTCAGTTAGGTAGGGGTTCCTCCTGATGGGTTGGGTCCAATGCAGTATTGTGATTTGCTTGCATCCTGCTAACTGTTGGAGTGGTCTACCTGGTTAAAACTGCCCAAAAATACTCACCCCAACGTTCAAAATCCCCACATGATCTGAGAGTAACCGTCCATCCACGATCGGACTGCAGTCTCTTGAGGAGAGCTTAGAGTTCACTTTCCTCAGTAGCTTGGTAGGCAGGGCAGAGGTCGTTTACACCAAGAAATGTGGCCCTCCCAACATCCTCAGCAAAATTCCTGTTGAACTGTTTCTTGTTCCTTCTCAGCAGTATCCAAGCCCTACGCACGAAAGAGCGACACAAGACCTGATTGCCATTTAGATGAGCCATGCAACATGCTTCAGTGGCCTCCAATGCCCCAGGGAGATGGAATTCTGTCTTGCCCTCAGGCATACGCCAATGGACTCCTGGGCTGCTTCAAGTGTTTCACGCTTGAAGAACTCCCACAGAGCAACTGGGTCCATCAGGTTATCAAGTTCTGTGAATTGGTGAAACTCTGACATGGTGAACCCACGGGCATACTCCTTCCTCAGTCTGTCCAAGTGATTTACCTTAGAGTGGCCACTGAAGTTTTGAAGTGAACCCTTAGAGTAGCCAAAACCAGCCTATCTTCAGTGCCACAGAACTCGGCACTATGGTAAACTCCACAGTTCTGGAGGATCATCGCGTGCTAACAGGAATGTGGTAGATCTCCTTGGCCACTTTACCCATATCACTATACCATGTCCAGTGGTGTGGGTTGGAGTGCTGGTACCAGTAGCCAGAGATCTCATTCTCTGGACCTACAAAGTCCCCTGGAAGAGCTGTTTTTCTCAGCCCTGCTGTGATCACTCCTAGCTATGGGTGCCGACCGACAAATCTGCATAGCCGGCCTCAAGTCACAGCCAGATACCGCATCAAAGTTGCCCAGAACAATGCGAATATCTCACTGTGGGCAATTGTCTGCCACAAATGAGAGTTTGGCGTAGAATGCCTCTTTCACATCTAGTTCACAAACATCAATAGGAGCATATACAGGGGCAATAAGAGACATGAAGCTAAGCCAATAATATGCTCATCAACCGGTGGCTTCAGAGTCAACACATAATATGCTCATCAACCGGTGTCACCTCAACTACCGAGGGCTGAAGTCAGCTGGAGATGGCTATGGCTACACACTGGAGGTGATGACTATCACTGCAGTCCAATCAGTAGTAGGTGTACCCACCTATAATGATAGTGCCGCTGCCAGGTCTTCTCACCTTCGAGAATGCAGCCCCCTTACCTCCAATTGCTTCAATTCCCTTGATAGCAGAGGTAGCCACTCATCCTGCCGCAAGGACCGGATGTTCCAAGCACCTACCCGGAAGGCTTGCCAGAGGTTAAGCCTCAGGCAGTCACTCTGGGTGCACACCACCTCTGCTGCTCCCACCAACGCTGCCCTAAATAAAGGAGGTTGACAGGCCACCCATCTGCCTGTGGGGTTTCCAAAGTCTTTGCCCCACAAGCTTCATGGTGGGTTGGCTCCTGCCAAGGCGCAGGTGGGACAAAATGACTCTCGTTTCCATCCTGAGCCCCAACATTTGCCCTCCCAATGGGACCCACAGCCTGCCTTGCTTGCTGGGTGGGAGATACAACACCCCTCCCCCTGGCATATCCAT
>NC_051397.1:23993715-24001215 GCF_015228065.2 Penaeus monodon
CACATCCTTTAGGGAAAATACTGTTAAGGACATCCATAAAAATCATACAAACTGTAGGGCCATATGCATATATTCCCAATAAATATAGTCCCAGGGGCCACCTTATGTAAATTCGCCAGCGATATTGTCAATACTCCCGCATATATAATATTTTACATTGAAGCTTCCTGCGTACATGGAAAATATACGTGTAACGGTCATTCACATTATTAAAGCCAGGGATGTGGTACTGTGACATACATGCAAGCGCACTTTTAAAGGAGCTCTTATAACTCTTCTTCCCATACAGATCATATTATCGGAATATATTTTCGTGTCAGTAGTAAATAGCTGCGTAATATATATATAATATAATAATATAAGTAATATATATGTATAATATAATATAATATATATATAATATAATAATATATATATATATATAATATATATATATATATAATCGTATAGCTTTGGAGAATATATGAAACAATAATTTACAGTAAATTTCGTATAGATAGTCAGGAATATCGAATGATAAAATAATGCATATACATTTATGAAACCAAATAGTTTTACAAATATACATAAGAACGAAAGAACGAATGAACAGTGTCGAAGAATAATGAAAGAATAAACCCAACAAAAACAGCTACTCAAAATATTGGTTTATTCGCCAAACATTTTCGCCTTGGGAAAGAATGTATATATTATATTATATATATATATATATCATATATATATAATTCTATATATATATATATATATAAGTATTATATAATATGATATATATGTGTGTGTGTGTGTGTGTGTGTGTGGTGTGTGTGTGTGTGTGTGTGTGTTGTGTGTGTGTGTGTGTGTAATATATAATATTATATATATATATATATAATATATATATATATATATATATATACATAATATTATATCTATATATATATATATATATATATTTATCATATTATTATTATATATATATATATATATATATGTATAATTTAATATATGTGTGTGTGTGTGTGTCTGTGTGTGTGTGTTTACATTAAGCAACATTCCTCCTGTTGTATATATGTATATATATATATATAAATATTATATATATATATACATATATATATATATATAATTATTAGAAATATATATATATATATAATATATATATATACATATAATTTTTTTGTTAACAGGACAGAAATTTCATTATTTGATTTCATTGTGAGTTGATTACTTAACATCCCTGTTTCATTAACAACACATTACTTAATAGTGTTTAAGTATGCAGAGCATGGTATACATGTACATGAAGTCAGATAAAGAATATTATGTACAGTTGCACAAGCTGGTTAGCGACATGACAAGGAGGGAAAGGGGAAGCCCTTCTCTCAAAATATTGTTCTCATTAATCTGTCAAAAAAGAACTCTCCAGTCCCCCTATATTTTGACTGTTTCTTAAAACAAGAACACCCACAAAACACAACACACCACACACACACACACACACACACACACACACACACACACACACACACACACACATACACACACACACACACACGCACACATTTACATACGCTTACGTCTGTCTATTAACGCATGACAAAATATAATAGGACAGACGAGATAATGTGAATCCCCTTGGGTGTCTATTAGAGTCGCAATGACGTCCCATGATTTTTGAGCCAATGGCTGCCATTAAATCGGGTACGAAAAATAGGACTTGCCACGTCTCGTAGCAGCGAAATATTAATCATTCAAATAACATTCCATTTCCAGGTCCGTAATGAGGGCCCGGAGATGAAGGATGGAGATTATCATCTAAAAAAGTGATAAAATCGCATATTACCAGCGGGGATGATGTTGTATGATACTGATTCATATAATATGTATTTAATATCACGCTGGTAATAGATTGAACGTTTCTGATCCGGTGAATAGATACCAACTCCCAGTTTGGGTACGACGGCGACTTTTCATCTGATTCCTGACGAAAAAGGCAAACAAAATATTTTCCTGAACAAATACCACATTCTCAGACATTTCCCCCTATTTTTACATTGTTTTACTTTACCCTATGATTGAAGGGAAAATATGATTTTGTTGCAAAAGAAATAGAGAAAGGAAGCAAAGAAAGAAAGAAAAAAAAAAACGCATTTTGTCTAGCATCGAGACGAATTCCTCATACATAGTCACGTGTCTACTCACCTTCCTATCTCCTTTTTCCAACGACTCTGTTCGAAAGCTTGCAAAACGATGCCATCACCACTGAGCGCTCTCGCTGGGCGGATTCGCGAAATTTTCGTCAAGGGAATCGGACAAACAGCTCGCGAGGGTGTTATTGACCTCTATTCCTTGCCAAACGGATCAAAGCGCCGATTCCGCATCTTTACGTGTCATTAAGTAAGGAAAAGAAATGTCAGTTTCATGAGACGAACATCATGGGAGTACATTTCTTGGCCGAACACAACATGAAGTCAAGTCCATATTTGTCGGCTGTTCATCACGACATTATATATATATGTGTGTGTGTGTGTGCAAGCGAGCGTGCGTGCGCGCGCGCGCGCGCGCGCCCGCGGTGTGTGTTTGTGTGTGTGTGGTGTGGTGTGTGTGTGTGTGTGTGTGTGGTGCGTGTGTGCATGTGTGCGTGTACATTAATCAACATTCCTCTGTATGAAAATACCATATCCGATATGTATGATGGAACATTGATTCAAGTGAATAGCAGCATAGGAGTTGCAAGAGGTTTATCTTTATTTGCCTACACGAGGGTTCATCATTTAGTCCATGTCTTAAGTGGTTGCAATGCATATGGTGAGAAGTGTCACGTGGAGAGACAGGATATGGAAGCAAATAATAAGTGGGTGAAGGCTATACTGGTTTACATAGAAGATTTTTGCAACATAAAACAAACCAAACAAACAGACAAACAAATGTTATGAAAATAAACAACAGGACATGGTGGAGAAGATTAGTCAGAAATAGCGATACGAAATGAAAGCGAAAATACCTTCACTAAAATAATAAGAATGATGATATTACCATTTCTAATAATATCAATAATGATGTAAGTAGTAATAATATCAACAAAATATAAATTTTGATGATAATAATAATAAAGAGGATGATGGTAATAATAATGATAATAGTTATAATATCATCAACAGTAATAATGATAATAATAACAATAATGATAATAAAGAAAATTGTAATAATGATAATAATAGTGATAATGATAATAGTAATAACCACAATAATAATCATAATAATAATGATGATGATAATAGTAATAATAAAAAACTCAATAACAAATGAAATAGTGATAACAATATTATAATAAAAATCATATATAAAATATAATAAAATAATAATAAGATAATATAATAAAAGAAATTAAAATAATACTAATAAAATAATAACTATAATGATAATAATAATATAATATACTAATAAATAATAATAATAATAATAATATAATTAATAATAATAATAATATTATTAGTATTGTTATTATTAATTATTATTATTATTATTATTATTATTATTTTTATTATTAATCCATTAAGTAATATTATTATTATAGTATTATTAGTATTATTTATTATTTATTATTTTTATTATATCATTTTATTATTTATGATAAAAATAATAATAATAACAGTAATAGTAATAAAAACAATGATTACAATTATATTATAGTAATCATCATAATAATAATAATTATTATTATCATTATTATTACTATTATTATTATTATTATTGTTATTATTATTGTTATTATTATTATTATTATTATTATTATTATTATTATTATTATTATTATTATTATTATTATCATTATTTTAATTGTTACTTTCCTCATTGTTCTTAAACTCAGTTATAATTTTAATAAACTCCTCTGAGTATGACATTATTTATCACTATTTATCATTACATTATTATTATTAACTAGTACTAATAAATAATAATTATTGTTTATTATTATTTATAATAATAATAATAATAATAATAGATTAATTATTATTATTAGGGTGGGTAGTGTATTATTGTTATTATTATTATTATTATTATTATTATTATTATTATTATTATCATTGTTGTTGTTATCATAATTATTTTAATTGTTACTTTCCTCATTGTTCTTAAACTCAGTTATAATTTCATAATCATAGAGATTTGACATAAGTAACACATCCTTTAACAGTAACGTTATTCTTATCATAAACTGGCAATCGTTTTAATGATGCTGATGATAATATTATTGATAATAACTGTAATAGTGTTAATGAAATTATATAGTAGTTATCGTTATTAATGTTTTGCAATTGATATCATGATTGTTGGTATCATTATCATCATCATTATTATCATTTTCACTATCATTAACTTTATCATTATCGTTATTATTACCATTACTATGAACAAGAAATGTGTTCAGAAATTGAATATAACCCTCCCCTAAATTAGGGAGAGAGGAAATAAAGAATTGAGTCATTCTCGCCATTCTCGCAACCAAACGCACAGGAAAAGAGAAACTCATTGCCAATAATAAATATATTCACGTTAAGAACAAGAATAAAAAAATCTTATTATTTCGTAAAAAAAAAGTATTGAAAAGAAAACGCAATCAAATTTTCCAGAGAAAGCCTTAGCAAGAGCTTGATGTAACATGAAGCTGATTCTTGCAAAGCGCGACTACGAAGGCGAAGGTAGAGGAATCGAGGGCTTCTCACACGAGGAGGGACTTTTATGACTCTCCGGCAATCAGTGGAAAGTTGAGAAGAGGGGCGCGGGGACTTCCAGAAAATTCTGCTTGACTCTACGATTGGAAACAATTGAAAAGTTATTGAATGTTTGAGTCTAACACAAGGGGGTATTATTGCGGATTACTGATATTTTTTATAGAAAAATGTTATTCGTTGGTAAAGTAATGTGTCTAAATATTACGTCTGTATAAAATAAAGATTAAATTTAAAATGATATACGTATGTTATATTTTTTAAAAATATCCTCCTTCATATATAGTCGAGCTAATGTCTCTTAATCTTTATGTATTACATTTTCTTTATGATCTACCATTATACAAAATGCAACTCAGTCACAATGGCTCTTAAAGCATGGGGATTAAGGCATTAAAGAAAGTAAGAAGCAAAGCAAATGAGCATTAAGCTACCCTTCGAGGACCACATGTCATTTATCATTAAACATAAATGTCCCATATTCATTTCCTTGGGGATGTGGTCTCAGGTGCTCAGAGCCTATAGAGACATATCCCGAAAGCTGTAGAAAATCTTTATTAAAAATATAACATAGTGCTCTAGCAAACACTCTTATCTATAATAACTGACTGTTAACTACAATGTACATACACAGACACACACACACACACACACACACACACACATATATATTATATTATTATTTATAATATAGAATTAGTATATATATATAAGTATATATATATAGTAGAATATATATATATACAAACAACACACACACATCGCACACACACACACACACACACACAAACACAACCACACACACACAGCACACGCACAACACACACACACACACACACACACAACACACACACACACACACATATTATGATATTCATATATATGTATAATATATATATATATATATATATATATAAATAGATATTATATATATATTATAATATATAAATGTGTGTGTATATATACTGTGTGTGTGTTTGTGTGTGTGTGTGTGTGTTGTGTTGGTGTGTTTTTGTGTGTGTGTGTTGGTGTTGGTGTGTGTCTGTGTTGGGTGTTTGTGTATATACATGCAATACATACATGCATAATCCATACATTACATACATATATATATATATATATATATATATATATATATATATATATATATATACATATATATATATATATATATATATATAATATGTATATATATACTATATATATATATATATATATATATATATATATATCTATATATATATATTATATATATATATATATATATATATATGTGGTGAAAACGAAGTATATCGAAATTTTGGCTTGTTTCTAATAAATCTAGTATGTGCACTGTGCTCTTTCCCTTTTTAACACACACAGGCACACGACACTACACAGACGCAGAAAACACACACACACACAAACACCCACACGTACACACACACATACACACACACACCAACACACACACACACCACCACACACACACACACAAACACACACACACACACACACACAACACACAACACACACACACACACACACAAACACAAATACACACACATACTAATATATACATATAATACATCATACATATATACAATACATATAACACACACACAGTATATATATATATATATATATATATATATATATATATATATATAATATATATATATATATACATACATATACATATACATATATATATGTGTTATATATATATATATATATATTATATATATATATATATATATATATATATATATATATATTATAATATATGATATATTATATATATATAATATATATATATAATATATATATATATATATATATAATCTATATATCTATATATGTTTATGCTATATGTATATATTTTAATATATATATATATATATTAATAGTAAATATATATATATATATATATATATATATATATGCATACACAACAACATAACAACACAACACACACACACAGACACACAAACACACACAACACACAACACACCACACACACACACGTGCACACACCACACACATACAGATACATACACATAAACATCCACACACACACACACACACACACACACACAACACACACACACTAATATATATATATATATATATATATATATATATATATATATGTATGTATGTATATATATGTGTGTGTGTGTATATGTGTGTGTACATATATGTGTGTGTGTGTGTGTATTGCTACGCCAGTGGGAAACATGTGTTAACATGAAAAGGATGACCTGGGCATGTGTTAACATGAAGGGACCTGGGGAAACATGACGAAAACGGGCTGTGAGCGGAGGAGCGGAGGAACAGGGGAGAGGCAGTGGGTGCTGCTCCTGTGAAGACCTCGGTGTGCCCTTGTGACTGTTTAAACTTTGTGTTGCCCTGTTATTAAGCTATATCGTGCAGTGGACATGCTGGTTTCCCCCTGTATTGTGCCTATAGAAAAGTGTACGGGAAAATAACTTGTGTAATAAAGGAAAGACTGTCATTTTGTGTTTATTTCGTGCCCTGCCTCGTCATTTGGCGTTTCCCCTCGTGGGGATTTGGGAGCTATGGGCCGGTGCCTCTTGGAGCTGTTCAGTGTTCCGACCCGGGGAAATAGCACGCTGTCTGCCTAGCCTCCCTTTGTGTTGGTGGCGGAGACGAGGCGGTCGGCGTAACTATATTTTATATATATATATTAATATATATATATAAAATATATATATATAAATATTATATAAAAATTATTATATATTATATATATTATATATATATTTAAAATTGATGTATATATTTA
>NC_051397.1:24008715-24011215 GCF_015228065.2 Penaeus monodon
GAATTGTCAATGGCGGCGGCGATGTTCGAGTCAGCCACGTATATCCAACGATGTTCGGTGTTCAGGAGCGCGTCGTTAATCATGATGAGGAAGCACAAGGGACCCATTCTAGTCCCCTGGGGGATTCCGCACACGAGTGGCAGGAAGCTAGAACTTGATCTCGCACGCGCACGTCCTGTTGCCTGTTACAAAGACTGCCAGCCAGGGGATGAGGTACTCCCTGATGCCTGTGGAAACTGCTGCCTCTGAGATGACCGTGGTGTGGTCCACCAGGTCGAAGGGCGCGAGGTCCTGGTAAGCCCAGTCGGCGACAAAGCTCTCATACAGCAGGTTGAGCAATGAAGTAATGGCGATGAGTCATAGTTCGCCGAATAAGGTGGGGCTTGGGGATTTCACGATGGCGATGACAAAGGCGGTCTTCCATTGTGATGGGCACTTAGACTATTGCAATGAGGCTTTAACTATGGAGGTAAAAGGAGTGGCAAGTTTCATTGCACACTCCTTGATGAGGCACATGGGAAGGTCAAGGGGGGTGATGGCTCTCTTGGCATGGATTTTTTAAGCTTCTGAAGCACTTGAAACTGGCTGACAGTTAAAGCAAGTGAGCGGGGAGGCGGTTGGTGTCCATGGGGGGTAGCTGCTGATAAATCGAGGCAAAGTGGTCATTGAGAGCCTCTGTTGCTTCGCTGGGGCTGAGGTTGCTGGTGCATGGATGTGTACACGGCCGATTTGCAAAGCCGCATAGGTCCCAAACTTTCCCGTACTATTAGCTGGGCCGCAGGTGTTGTGGTTTGTTGTGGTATGTCTTCTTGGCTATTTTTAATTTCCTGATAACTGGATTGCTGCGTAATTTGTAGGAGGTGATGATGTGCGAGTGAAAGACTTGGTTTCTCTGCTGAATGAGGCGTTTGATGTGACCCGTGATCCAAGGCAGGTCCGAAGGGTTTGTGCTTTTCTGGAAAGAAGTGGTGGAAAGCCATATGACGGTTGAGAGATAGTTGTGCCACTTGTCCTCCACATCAACAGCAGTAAGAACTCTGATAAAGGACTGTGTGAGTAGCCTGTATTTCCTGGTCTTGGTCTGCTTTGGCTGAGAGACGGTGGGTGAAGGCAGCCACAACACTGAAATAGAATATGGTAGAGAGGCGGGCATCAATCATGTAAATCTGTAAGTATCAAATCCAGCTCTCTTTGTTCAAAAGTGGGAAAGTTGACTACTTGTGTTCATTTTGCAGGTCAATTTCATTAAAATCACCACATATAATCATCTTACAAGACGGATATCGCACATGCAGGTCAGTGATGTGGGTTAGGTGGCTGTGTAGCAGCTGTCTGATGGGGGTTCATGGGACGTGGTAGGGCATACAGCATTGAGGAACGCAGCGAGGCAGGGATGGTGAGGGGGGGATGACCCGCACCCATAACACTTCCAGGTCATCCGGAACTTCCACGTCTACGGGGGAGGGCGAGAGGTCGTTTTTGTACAGCAGAATGACCCCTCCTCCCCGTTTGTTTGTGCGGAGGCGATGAAAAATGCTGTAGCCAGGTATATATATGCTATCAGCTTGGATCTGCCATGCCTCTTTGATGGCTACAATACCTGGTGATTCAGAAGTGATGATAGTGTGGAGCTCGTCTATTCTGTTGTTGAGGGATGTGACGTTGCACATGAGGAACTTTGGGAAACTGTCTCGGAGTCGGGGAACTGCAAAATGTCTGCAGGGTTTGGCTGGTTGGGACTTCCTTTCCTTGTTCCTTGTAGAGAAGTAGAGGTATGCGCCGTTGAATGTGATGGCCTCCCTTGCTACCCCGGGCATGAAGAATTAATAAATCCCTCAGTTTTTGGATCACTTCACTGTCTGGGTAACCACAACTGTGTTTAAGAGAATATAATGTTTTCCTGTTGTACCGAAGATGCACCATACTTAAAACCAACGGTACAGAAATCCAGAGAAAGACGAAAGGGGGCGAGGCAGTAGGTGGGGGCCGATGTAAAGTTCGATTTTTTTGTACAGTGGCACTATGGTATTCACTGAAAATGACGGACTTGTCGTGGTCTAAGTGAATATAATATTCCAGAAAGGAGCAGAATAACAGGTGAGGCCAATAGCCGGCCTTGGCTGTCCAGGAGCGACGACTTGCACGTCCGTCTAGTACAGCGTCAGGTCAAGAGCTAGAATGGTGTGCAGAAAAGGGGAATACACCTGGAAAAGCCCTAGAGATTGAACCAGCAACCAAATAGATTAAATATAGAAATGCAATCCGACAAATAGAAATATCCGGGGGCAGATGGAGATACCGAACATTATCCTGTAGTAGCAACAGTGAAAGAAGTCAAGATACTTAGAAAAAGAAATGGAAGAAACATGTAAATGAGTTTAAGAATGAAGAAATAAAAACACAGTTTAACATAATGGTTAGAAAAAGATATTAGGCCTTAAAAGAAGAAGACAAAACTGTAGAAAGAATAGCAAAATGGCAGTGGACAGCATTTGAAAAG
>NC_051397.1:24021215-24023715 GCF_015228065.2 Penaeus monodon
ATTTCGTCTACAGGGCGGTGGTTCATCTTTTTGTCATTGAGTTTTAATTAATTTTGTTTTTAAAGATCTTTATTTTTTTTGTATAATTTGGGAAAAAATATTGATTCCATCTATTTTTTGATTTTTTTTTCCATCAATAAAAAAAATTTCCACCCTTAAATTTTTTTGATAGGCCCCTAGTGGGGTTTTAAATTTTTCGTTTTGATCCCTTCGTATCCTTGGTAGGGGGGGGGGTTTTTTATTTTGGCTTATTGTTTAAAAACAGTTTTCAATTCTCTGGCAATGTTCATTTAAAAATTTTTCCCTTTCTTTCGCAATAATCTTTGAATTTTTTTATTTTGTTTTTGAAAAAACTTTTTTTAACTGGATTTTTATACTTTTTATTTTTGGCATCTTCTTTTTTCAATTTACTTTGTGTTTTTTTTAGATATAAGGGGGGGAAATTTTTCTTTTTCTTTTTGGGGAAAAGTTTTTTAAGCAGTGCTCAGCAAAAGGGGTTTTTTTTCCCCTTTTTCCCCCAAAATCATCTGGGGGTCCCAAACATCTTCAAATCGATTGAGTATCCCAAACTGCTCGAAAACCGCAATTCTGCAATTTCCATCAAGAGTTCTGTAGTCGACTCCAGAGGGGGTGGGTTTGGGCGCTCCCTCCTTTTGAGTTCATTTTTTTAAATCCCCAAGTTAGGGGTTGGTGGTTTACTGTTGCCCGTCGGCACCAGGTCTTGTTTTTTGGGATTTTCCCAGCAAACCCCCCATTTTTTTTTTCAGCCAAAAATGTATAATTCCCGGGCCCCGTGCTCCCCGGGCTGGTGAAAACCCCGTTACAAGCGTTTTTTTGGGGGGTTTTTTTGGAACAATGTTTGGGCCCCAAATAAATTTAAATTTTTACTAAGGAAAATTTAATAAAATCCCCCCCCCTCATTCATATCTCCAAAAGGCCCAAACTTTCCCCAGGTGTAATTTTTTTAGGGCCACCCCTTTCCCCCTTTTGGCGCCGAGGCCTCCCATGATTATTTTCACATCTCTGTTAGGGGGTGTCCAAATATCTTGGAGAGAGCTTTAAAAAAAAAAAAAAAAAAAAAAAAAAAACTTCCCTTTTCCATTACTTCAATATTGGTTGGTGCGGTTTTGCATTGACAATACCAAAAATTTTGAGGTTTTTTGTTGTATTTGACTTTTAAAATCCATCATTTATTGGGCTTTTACCCAATTAGGGTATTTGTAGTTTTTTTTTGTGAGAATCATAGCAACTCCCTGGGCTAAAAATTTCCTTCTTCTTTTTTCCCAAAAAAAAAGTTTTTGTTTTTTTTGTTTTGAAACTTCCATTACTTTTTCCCAAATTTGGGTTTACTTATTTCCCATATTTGAATGTTTTTTATCTATCCATTTCGGTTTCAGAAAAGGGATGTAAATTTTTCCCCTCTCCCCAATTTCCCTTTCGTTCCCCGTTTCCATCCTTAATGTGGCTTAATTGGACTTTTTTCTTTATCTTTTTTGTCTTCCAATGCATGTTTAACATTGTCAGCATGGGTTTCCCCTGATAACGCGCCCTTTTAAAACCCCCGCGACGGGGGATGGGGTTTTTGAATTATCGTTTTTGTATTTATAATTGGTTTTAGAGGTTTGCAGGAGAAAATAAAAATTTAGTGGAATCCCCCCGGTCCCTTTTCAACCCGCATCTCCAAATAACTAGGGAGGAACATCTCTGCCGCTTTAAAACGTTACCGTAATCGCCAGACATATTATTTTTGTGAAACCCGTAATCATTTGGGAAATTAAGGTGTTTTCACCAGAAAATCCACTGGGCCCCGCGCCGACAGTTTTTTTCCGGAAAAACCCCCGGGATAGGGGTAATAGGGCCCATCCTTTTTCAAGGGAAAACCCCAAAAATGTGTATATATATAATTTTATATATATATATATTTATATATATTATATATAAATATAATTATAAAAATATATATATACATTTAAAATATATATATAATATTAAAAGATCCCCCTTTTATATATATATTTTTTATATGTTGTGTGTGTGTGTTTTGTGTTTGTGTGTGAGTGTGGGGTGTGTGTTTTGTGTGTGTGTGTGTTTGTGTGTGTGTGTGTGTGTGTGTGTGTGTGGGGTGTGTGTGTGTTTTGTGTGTCTGTGTGTGTGTGTGTGTGTGTGTGTTGCGTGCGTGTGTGTTATGTATATATAATATATATATATATATATATAATATATATATTATATAAAATATGTATTATATAACATATATATGGAAAATTTTACTATGTGTATATATATATATATATATATATATATATATCTATATATTATATATATATATATATAATATGTGTGTGTGTGTGTGTGTGGGTGTGTGTTGTGTGTGTTTTGTGTGTGTGTGTGAGAGGGTGTGGTGTGTGTGTGTGTGTGTGTGTGTGTGTGTGTATGTGTGTGTGTGTGTGTGTGTGTGTGTGTGTGTGTGTGTATGTATGTGTGTGTGTGTGTGTGTGTG
>NC_051397.1:24028715-24031215 GCF_015228065.2 Penaeus monodon
TCAATTTTATATGATGGATAATATATATAATATAATATATTATAATGTATATTATATATATTTTTATATATATATTTATATTAAATAATATTATACTAAAATTTTTTATATATATATATATATATATATATAATATTTACACCACACACACACCACACCCCACACATATTTTATATATATATATTTTTGTGTGTGTGTGTGATGTGTGTTGCGTTTTTTTCCTTTTTGTGTGTGTGTGTGGTGTGTGTGTGTGTGTGTGTGTGTGGTGTGGTGTGTGGGTGTGTGGGTGTGTTTGTGTGGTTGGGGTGTTATACATATAAAATTTTATTAAAATACATATAAATATATACATTATTATTATAATTTTATATATATTATATATATAATTTTATAAAATATATATACATATATGCATAAAATTATATATATAATTATATAATTGTATATATATATATATAAATAAATAAATACAATAATTTTATTATAATATATATATATATATATATATATATATATATTATATAAAATAAAAATATAAAAAAACACACAACACAAACCACAAACACACACATAAAACACACACACCCCACACACACACACACAACCCCACACACACCCCACACACACACACACACACACCACACACACAATATAAATTTTCTATATAATATAAAAATATATATAATTTTTATTAAAATATGTGTGTGGTGTTTTGGTTTTTGTGTGTGGTGGATGTGTGTGGTGTGTGTGTGTGTTGGGGGTTTTTTGTGTGCGGGGTATGTGTGTTGTGTGTGTTGTGTGGGGTGTGTGTGTGTTAATTATATATATATATATATATATATTTTAATATATATATATATATAATATATATATATATATATAAGAAGGGGAGAGAGAGAGAAGAAGGAGAGATGAGAGAGAGAGAGAGATGTATAAATGCATATATATATTATACATATGTGTGTATATGTATATACATATATAAATAAATATATACACATATAATTAGTACATATATATATATTTTATATATATATATATATTATATAATATATATATATATATATTATATATATATATATTATAATATATATGTATATAATATATATTTTTTATATTATATAAAATATATATATAAAATATATATATATAATAAAATTTTATATATAAATTTGTACTAATATATGTGTATATCGGTGTGGTTATATGGGGTCGCCATGAGATTTGGTTCTGGGAGATATCTTTTATGGCCGGATCCCCTTTCCCTGACGCCAACCCTTCTCCACTCACCCGGATCCGGGACCGTCACCAACTTGGGCTGTCTTGTCCACCCAGTGGCTAGGTAGGCAATCGAGGTGAAGTTCCTTGCCCAAAGGAACAACGCGCCGGCCGGTGACTCGAACCCCCGAACTCAGATTGCCGTCGTGACAGTCTTGAGTCCGATGATCTAACCACTCCAAGAGCATCACAACATAAAAACTACAACTAAGTATCATGCTGTGACCACGGCGGCTCAAACCTGAACCTACCATAAAAAAAAAATAATAATAAATAAATAAATATTATATATATATATATATATATATATATATATATATATATATATATATATATATATATATATATATACATATATATGTTTTTTTTATTTCTTTTTTTTAACGGCAGGTGCATGTTTGAGCCGCCGTGGTCACAACATGATACTTAATTGTAGTTTTCATGTTGTGATGCTCTTGGAGTGAGTACGTGGTAGGGTCCCCAGTTCCTTTCCACGGAGAGTGCCGGTGTTACCTTTTAGGTAATCATTCTCTCAATTTTCCAACCGTGAATTCATATATATATAGGCATATCTATCTATCCATCTATCTATCTATCTATCTATACATTTATGTATGCATATATATATATATATCATCATCAATAACGGTATGCTCATGTTTGAGCAGCCGTGGACCTCTCCACCATCCTTCGCCACTCAACTTTATCTTGCGCTTTTCTTTCCACTTGTACCATCGACAGCCCGCAAATATCTTTGATGTTGTGCGCGTGTGTGAATATATATACATATATATATATATATATATATATATATATATATATATATATATATATATATATATATTATATAAAATATAATATATATATATATATATATATATATATATATATATATATATACAAATTATATATATATATAATAAACAATAACGGCATGCTCATGTTTGAGCAGCCGTGGACCTCTCCACCATCCTTCGCCACTAAACTCGATCTTACGCTCCTCTTTCCACTTGTACCATCGACAGCCCGCAAATATCCTTGATACCGCCGCTCAGTCCTGTCTTCGGTTTGCCTCTTCCTCTGTTTCCTATCACCATCCCTGTCAACAAGTTTTTCTCAATAATTTCACTTCTCATTACATGACCAATAAACTTTAATATCCTCCTGTTTAAGATGTCCAACAGCCGGTCTTTACAATCTATTTTTCTCAGCACTTCATCAT
>NC_051397.1:24055388-24056621 GCF_015228065.2 Penaeus monodon
TAGCCATGTTCTAGCTATGCATGTCAGACTTCATTGATGCGGGGATCCTATACCCAATATGCCGCAGAATGAAGCAAATTGAATCGAGAATCTATAAAAAACTTGCTCTCTTCTTGTATCTGTGATGGGCGCTCTTTTTCGTTCCCCATGGGTATCTAACTATCACAAATCACACGATGGCTTGGGATTTACACAAAACATGTAAATGGGCTTCTAGATGGTGTGAAAGATGTGATTAATAAGTGAATAATGATTCTAACTTAACCCTAGTCCTACATTAATTATTTGGGCATAACTGCAGGTCATGCCGACTCGAAAGTTGCAGATCGAAGAATAGCTTCGGTTATACCTGTACCTACTATTGTAACGTTGGAGTGTAGATCTATTAGGCGATTTACAAACCCTGGGTTTTTATCAGGCATCCTTTATAAAAAAAATATTATAAAATCGCGTTACAAGCTCCGTTTTTAGCGCTGGTAGAACGTGTCACAATGTGCTGCGGTTATCCCAATGGTGTCAACAACCAAATTATGGAAAACCCAAACAGTCATCTCTTGCCCTTTCCACATCCCAGCTGACCAGAAGGAAAAGGAAAATGCGTCAGGGCGGGGCGAAGGTGGAATGAGATAAAATGAAAAGATGTCCATAATAACATAATCATGAGTACATTTAAAATCTTGTAGTTGAAACAATATAAATCTCTAATAACGAGAGAAATTAATTAACTACTTGATTAATAAACGATATTCATGTCTGTTGACCACATACCATGATCACACAGTAATGTGATTTAAGGTGAGAAAAAGTGTGAGAACATGCCCTTTGCTAATACTTAGCACTTTTACTCAACAAAACCAATGTGAGAATGACTGCTCATATGACTTAACACATTTATAGGAGAAGGAAAGGAAAAGAAATGAAAAGGCCCAAAATGTGTACTCATCTGGTTTGGAAGACATAGTCCATCGTGGAAGCTGGTCAAGCGAATTTTGGAGACTGCGTACGTGTTGCCAGCCCAAAGGACGACCATGCTGCTACCAGTTTGCAAGAGACTGATGGTGAACAGCAATGGTAGTCAACGTACTTATGACTCACAACACATGTATATATGTCCAGCCTGCCACCCTGAGGGGCGAAGGCTGGACTGACCTTATCACATCGAGCATGGGACAAGAACTGAGTAAAACTGGGTCATTCTTGGGCACAAGCAGTGAGTGTCCACCCCAAACACCC
>NC_051397.1:24071721-24084505 GCF_015228065.2 Penaeus monodon
ACTTCTGTATAAAATACATATACATGTACATATTTTATATATTATATATATATATATATCTATAAAATATATATATATATATATTATATATATATACACACATAAATTTGGATATATTTTGGGGTATTTATATATTATAAATACACACCACACACCACACACACACACACACACACACACACACACATATATAATATATATATATATATATATTATATATATATATATATATATAAAATACACACCACACCGCACACACACACACACACACACACACACACACCACACACACACACACAACGCGCGCGCACACCTACACACACACAAACACCACACAACACACACACCACACACACACACGCACACACACACACACCACACACACCTCACACCCACAACAAACAATACATATATATATATATATATATATATATATATATATATATATTATATTTTATATATATAACATATATTTATTTATTTTATTATATTTATATATATTTATTTATAGTATAGATAGTTTTTAAGTACACTCGTTTGCAGCGGCCACCGCTGGCTAACCTAGTGCGAAACAGGTAGCACACTTCAAAACCCTCTCCTGCAAGTTCACAGACTTTCCATCCGTGAGACCTTCATTGCCTCGTCATGACCAGCCATGGAAACTGGGCACCTTGCAGTTGCAGGCAACACTGTAGGGGATCTCGGAGCAGCAGGAGGCCTCAGCGGTATGGAGTAATAGCTCACTGGCATGGGGATATGGAATGGCTCCGTACCAACTCCTGCCCCTCAGCCCCCCTAGTTAGGGGGAGGTGGGCCTCACCAGTCCTCCTACTCCCAAGACACTACTCCTATAAATGGATATACTGGGGGTAGGGGCCCTGTCCCTCCCACCCGCAAGTGAGGCAGGTTTGCAGGTCCCGTTGGGTAAATGTTGCAAGCACCAAACCCGTATGAGGCCTGTGGGCAAAGCCCAACGCAGCCCCACAGGCGGACGTTGGGCCTGGAACATCTGTTTTTCTGTGGCAGAATGAGTGGTTACCCCTGCTATTGTGGGAACTGAAGCAGCTGGAAATTGAGGTGGTTGCCCACTCGGAGGTGAGAAGACCTGGCAGTGGCATGATCAGTAGGGGTGGGCCACACCTACTATTGGTAAGGCTGTGGTGATGGTCATCATCTCCAGGGAGTAGCCATAGCCATCTCCAGCCATCTTCAACCCCCGGTAGTGGGGGTACACCATTGATGAGTGTATTATGGCATTAAGAACTGATGCTGCTTTTGGCTTGTGTCTTTTATTACTGTGTATGCTCCTACCAATGTATGCCAAAATCAATGAGAAAAAAGGCGCTCTGCGCCAAACTCACATTGTGGTAGACAAATGTCCCCCGTTGAGACATTCGCATTGTTCTGGGGGACTTCGGTGCGGTATCCCGCTGTTTATTGAGCTGGCTACGGTCTCCATGGTTCGGGAGCTGATCCCAGCAGAGAGAACAGCCTCCTTCTCCAGACTTTTCTAGTTAATGGAGATTGGGGATTTCTGGCTCCTGGTATCAGAGCTGGGCATGGTATAGCGATTTTGTTAGCACTCAGTGGCGGATCTTCTAGAACTGAAGGGTTTCCTAGAGTGCTGAGTTCTTTGGTATTAACCATAGTTCACAGAGGTTCACAGAACTCAATAACCTGATGGATCCAGTACCTTTGTGGGAGACTTTTAAGTGTAAAACACTCGATGCAGCACAGGTGTCCATTGGTGAATGCCCAATGGCAAGGCAGAATTTCATCTCATGGAGACACTAGAGGCCACAAATGTGTGTCGCATGACTTGGCTGAATGGCAATCAGGACTTGCACCGCTCCTTGGTGCACAGCGCTCGGACACTGTTGAAGCCCTGGGAAGACTGAACTCTAAGCCCTCCACACAGATGATACAGTCTGCTCAGTGGATGGACAGATTATCTCCGATGAAGAAGTTCATGAACATCTGGCTGAATATTTTGAGCAACTGTACCAGGTGAACCCTTCAGGGGTTAGTCTGGACGCAGTGGTATCAAAAGGCCTGTGCCAGACCCATCAGTGAGGAACCTCCTACCTTAACTGAGGTTAGGGAGGTAAGCTGAAAGGTGGGGAAGCTGCAGGCATATGTGATATCCTTGCTGAGCTGCTTAAAGCTGGGGGTGAGCCTATGGCACGGGGCTTGCATGTTCCAGACTGCCATTGGGCATCTGGTATCTTCCTTTTGGGCCGTAGGGGGGGCCGGGGTTTTACCCCCCTTCTGGAAGGGGGCCCGGGGACGAGGGGCCCTGTAGAACTCGGTAGCATCCCCCTGCTCGTATCCCAAGGGGTTTTTCCCCAAACACCTACTGAAAAGATCCTTTAAACCCCCAACTTGGGCCACAGGAGAACCGAGCATTTCGGATTCACCCCTATAAATCCACAGAAAAACCGTACCCAGTTTTTTGGTCTTTTGGGAAATTTTTTTCCCCTTTATTTTCGGTCGGGGCCTGCTTGCAGCCTACATGACCCTCAAAAAAGGGGCTTTTGGTCGGGTGAATTGCAATTAAAATGGGAGATCCTGAGAATTCCTCACAGATTTTTGGCAAATAAAAACCCTTTTATCGGTTTGTGAAAAGCTGAAAGTGTGGGGGGGTGTTGTCGAACTTCTCCCTTTTAATAGGGGTGGGAAAGGTATGTTTTTGCATAAACATTTTATCTTTTGGAGGGGATAGGGAATTTGGCGGGAAGCTATTATCTAAAGTCATGTGGGGCAAAATTGGGAAAATATTAAGCTCGTACCTCAAATTTTCTATGATTTTGTTTTCCTACTGAGTCTCTGGTTTCACTAATGACAGCAGGGATGCTTTATTTAATAAATAAAAAACCCCTTGGGGCCCCTAATGTTTCCCCTGGACCAAAAAAAGACGAAAACCTAACGGGGCCCCCAAAGTTTTAGTTTTTTGGGGTTGAAAAACCATTTTTCGGGTTTGTCAGCCCAAAGAAGCTCTGGGGGGGGACTACCCCGCGATGACTAGAGATAGGCCGAAGCTTGGAGCAAGGGGGGGTACGGCCACGCGCCCCCCGGGGGCGTTAGACCCCCATATTTTATAAAATAACATATATATAGTATATTATATATAAAATATATATTAATATATATTATTATTTATTTATATTATATATTATTGTGTGTGGTGTGTGTGGGTGTGGGTGTTTTTTTGGGTGTGTTTGTGTTGTGGGGTTGTATGCGTACTTATGTTTACTATTCATAAAACATATAACATATGTATATTATAAAATAATAAAATTATTATATATTTTATATTTTATATACATTTTTATAAATATTTTTATATAAGGGTAGATGAAAAATTCAATGTGTATACACACCCCAGACCACAGACAAAACCCCGGCGCACACGCACCGCGCCACGGCCCACGCACACGCAAAACGCCACAAAACCCCAACCGCCCCCCACACCCACACCCCCACACAACGCACGGGGCACACGCATGCACCCCCCCCCAAATTGCACACACACCCCACACACACCACACACCCCAAAACACCCACACACACACACAACACACATTTATATAATAATATATTTATAATTTTAAAATTATATAATGCATACAAAAGGGGTTAAAAACCTATATGTTTTTGTATCATCATCTTTTTAAATAGGGTTGGGTTTTTTGCAAAACCACAACAAAAAAAACCAAAACACACACCCACACACCCAACAACAACCCCCACACACACAAACACACGGGAAGAGAGAGAGAGAAAAGGGGAGAGAGGGGGAGAAGAGAGAGAGAGAGAGAAAGAGAGAGAGACAGAATCAGAAAAAGAGGGAAAGAGAGAAAAAGAGAGAAATAATGAACGTGGGTACGAAAAGAGGGGGGGGGGGAGGGGGAGACGCTGTTTAAAAAGGGGGTGGGCCGTTTTTTAAGCTAAAAAGCAAATTTTCATTTTAACTTTCGGATCTAAAAACCCCCTACATTTTTTTTTAATAAAAAACATTCCAAAAAATTTTTGTATAAAAAATTCGGGTCTTAAATCTGACTTTCGGGTTAAATGACGTTTTTTGGATTCTTAATACCCGTCGAGCGGATTTTTAACCATTAATTACGAACGGTAAACGTAAAAAGTTTTTGGGAAGCAGCTACCTGTTTAAAAGAGGTGGCTTGCCCCCTATTTAAACCCCCTCCTACTCAATTATTTTACCACTGAGAACTCCTCTCTCTCTCCTAGGATCACCCCTCGCCCCCCCAAAAACCCCCCAATCCAATTTCGCAAATTCAACATATGTTTTAAAAAAGAGATAAAAGAAAACCCCCTAAATAATTTCATCTTTTCCGTTTTAATTTCTCTTTATCATTTTTTAAAATAAAATTTTTTGTGTGAAAAAAGCCTCAGCTTAAAAGGGGAAATCACTGGGGTTTTCTGAAAAAAAGTGGAATCAAAAATAAAGCCAATTTAATAGAAATCTTTTGCACCACTGGGGGTAAAAAGTGATTCACGGGGGTCATCTAAAAAATCTGCCAAAGAAAAAAACTCGTCTTTCTGGTAGGCAGTTACGAGCAGAACTTCCCTAAAGACTCTTGGGTTTTTCCCTTTCAAAATAAAATTCAGGACTTTGCAAGTTTGAAAAAGACGCCGGTTTTTTTTTAGTCCACTATTTTTTAGATAAAAAAGGTAGCACGAGAAATTGGAGTATCAGTAGGGGCAGAGGCTAATTTTGGAGAGTGGATCGAAGTTCAGTTTCGCTTTCAGCGAATTATGGACGTCGGGAAAGCGGTGTGTTCTAAGACACGCCTACTCACCACCCTTTTGTTTACCAGCCTTTTCCCTGGCATCTGTTGCTTTGAAAATATAAACCCAGAGAAAGACACAATAAAAAAATTACACGATGACATACCACTCGGGTAAGACACAGGCACGCCAGTATAAGAAAAGCCGTCTCCCAAAGTAATCCAGTCAGGTTGCAGGGGACTGATGGCAAGAGAATTAATGCAAAGGCACTCTGCCACACGACAGTATCAAAGTTCCCAGCTGCAAAGGACGGGAGCACTCGGAACACGTCTCGAAATTTTGATTTCTGTCACGGAACAACGACAAGATATGCCACAAAAAAAATAAAGAAAGGTAAATACAAATGTTTAAAGGTCTAGCTCATGAGCAAGTCCAAACAAATGCCTTCCTGCAGTCTCTTGGTAAATATACTGTCCTTGCACACCATCTAAGCCAGGTGCCATCACAAGTGTTTGGTTCATTCCTCGCCACATGTCCCAACAAATTTTTTGGCCACAACCATCACTCTTAGAGCGTGCACGCCGTATTACCCAACAGCTCAACATGCTCTCTGCTAATTTTGGCATACAGACTAACATCCGTAATTAATTTCACATCCACATCATCCCAAATGACATCAATGTTACTAGCTGCCGGGAAGCTTTCTGAATGAGGATTTTAAGAGACTGTTGGTGAACAGTAATGGTAGTCAACGTATGTATGACTCACAACACAGTAAATGGAATACCGAGAAGATGCTTCGGTAAGCGCTGAGGCGGGTAAAGGATCAGCCAACCACCCCAGAGGGCAAAGGCTGGATTGACCTTGTCACGTCGAGAACCAAAGACTTGAACTGATTAAAATGGGTCACCTTGGGCACAAGCAGTGAGCGTCCACCAAACTGTGGCGTGGAAGTACAGCTGTGGGGAATAGGTGGGTGCTTGAAAGGAACTTTTGAAAAATTTAAAAGGTTTTCAGTTCTTTCGTTAATGAGTTATTTGTGGTGGTTGTGGTTGTTGGTGGGTGAGTTGGTGGTTGGTTTGGGTTGGGTACCGCCGAATGGTTGTCTGGGACTCCGGGCTGTTCCGTGTTTGGTTCTTGGTCCTGAATAATTAGCCATTTCAAAATTTCCACCCCACTTTAAAGGTTTTCCAAAACAGGTTCTTAAATTGATTTCAAAAATAAAAACTTCTAGACTCCTTGGGCCCAAAATTCAAAACTGGCAGGTACCTCGTACTCAACAATTTGGGGGGGATCTATCCAAGGCATTGGCAATTCGTCCTAAATCTTGTTCTTTTTTTCGGGAAACTCGGGGTTCAGGGAAACCCTCTTCAAAAATCTCAAAAAGGCGGGGATACCCAAGATTTAATGGGAGTGTGGTGGAAGGAAAGCCCTTCCAACGCCCACATTAAATGGACTGGTACCTAAATTCGCGGATCCGGTTTTCCGTCCTATGAAACGTAGCGGTAGCGTGGCTTCCCTGGTTATGGACCTTAAAAAAGTTTATGGAAAAATCCTCTGATAGAACTGACTAGAAAAAGGGAAAACAAAGGGCAATCGCAAGTTTCTTGCCCTTTTTCACCCAGAGAAAAAAGGGAAAAAGAACAACGGTCATTGGCATGAATGAAAAATGGGGTAAAAAATAACATAGCCCTTCTTTTGGTGCAACTACAAACGGGGAAAAAAAACCTTTTAATAAAAGGTTTCATTTTGTCCCTTTCGGTAAAGTAAGTGAAAAGGTGGTGTGTGAGTGTGTGAAGCGACATGAAGATTAAAATGAGAGTGAGCTCACGCAGAGAATGAATACAAACACGAAGATTAATGTTCAATATAACAGTACTGAAATCAATTAGCAATGCTATTTATACAAAATTATTTCCACTACCACAATGAATTCAACAGTTAATGATATCCAACATAATGTATGCACTAATGAATGGTGATGTTACTAAAATATTTGCAAACTTTCTAGCAAGCAAATCTTCTCAGGGTCACAAATTCTAAACTGCCGAGGTAGCCATGTCTAGCTATGCATGTCAGACTTAATTGATGCGGGGATCCTATACCCAATATGCCGCAGAATGAAGCAAATTGAATCGAGAATCCATAAATAACTTGCTCTCTTCTGTGTATCTGTGATGGGCGCTCGTGACGTTCCCTATGGGTATCTAACTATCACAAATCACACGATGGCTTGGGATTTACCCAAGTGACTTCTAGATGGTGCAAAAGATGTGATTAATAAGTGAATAATGATTCTAACTTAAACCCTAGTCCTACATTAATTATTGGACATAACAGCAGGTAATGCCAACTCGAAAGTTGCAGATCGAAAGAATAGCTTCGGTTTTACCTGTACCTACTATTGTAACGTTGGAGCGTAGATCTATTAGGCGATTTACACAACCCTGGGTTATATCAGGCATCCTTTATAAAAAAGATATTATAAAATCGCGTTACAAGCTCCGTTCTAGCACCAGTAGAACGTGTCACTAATGAGCTGCGGTTATCCCAATGGTGTCAACAACCAAATTATGGGAAAAACAATCAGTCATCTCTTGCCCTTTCCACGTCCCAGCTGACCAGAAGGAAAAGAGAAAATGCGGTCAGGTCGGGGCGAAGGGTGGAATGAGATAAAATGAAAAGATGTCCATAATAACAATAATCATGAGTACATTCAATTCCTTGTAGTTGAAACAATATAAATCTCTAATAACGAGAGAAATTAATTAACTACTTGATTAATAAACGATATTCATGTCTGTTGACCACATACCACGATCACACAGTAATGTGATCTAAGGTGAGAAAAATAGTGTGAGAACGTGCCCTTTGCTAATACTTAGCACTTTTACTCAACAAAACCAATGTGAGAATGACTGCTCATATGACTTATGGGAGAAGAAAAGGAAAAGAAATAAAAAGGCCCAAAATGTGTATCTAGCTTGGAAGACATAGTCCATCGTGGAAGCTGGTCAAGCGAATTTTGGAGACTGTGTATGTGTTGCCAGCCCAAAGGACGATCATGCTGCTACCAGTTTGCAAGAGACTGATGGTGAACAGCAATGGTAGTCAACGTACTTATGACTCACAACACATGTATAGGGGACACATATTACATCTTAGGGTAAAAGCTGTGCATAGGTTGTGTGTCCGGCCTGCCACCCTGAGGGGAGAAGGCTGGACTGACCTTATCACATCGAGCACGGGACAAGAACTGAGTAAAACTGGGTCATTCTTGGGCATAAGCAATGAGTGTCCACCGAACACATGGCATGGAAGTGCAGCTGCAGGAATAATGTGGGGCAACTTCAGGAATGGGGGGGGAGCAGGGTGAGGTCACCGGTTCTGTCTGTTAATGACCATCCATAAAGATGATACTTTGAGCATATCAGCGGCTATACACCATGGCTCTGAAGGGATAGAAAACTAGCAATTTCAGAGGAATCACTATGTTTCTGCACGAGCTTGTGCGTGCAACAACTTGAAGTGCATATACTTGAACACCTAGAAATACAGTGATTTTCAAGATATGTACAAATAAAAATTATGCAGTACACCTTGCGGTGTGTTACAAAGCACAATGACAAGGCAGTAAACTACTACATTTTCTAATGGGCCACTTAGATAATATACAGCAAACATATTTCTTCAAACAGATGATTCTTGTTGGCGATCTCAATCTTTATCTGATGGCCAGATATTTTGGTGTATAGCCTACAAAATCACATTAATTTTCCAACACATAAATCTTGTTTTTCTCTGGACCCCGTGGTGGTGAATTTTCCAGATGATAGGGTCATTTGTTGACTTCTGAGCTATAAAGGATCACCTGTACTCAGTTTTCAAAACAGATTTACAGAGTGATAAGGTTACAGATCGCACCATTTACCTGTGGGACCCCTTGCCATGGTGGGGGGGCTTGAGGTCCCAATGATCTGGTGAGCCGAACCAGAGGGCTACCCATACTGGAGGGGTTACCAGTGAGGGATGAGACTTGGTGCACCAAGGCCTATGAGAGGGGATGGTGCACCCATCCCTGGTTCATTCCATCTTGGACCAGGGAGAACTCTCCCACGTGCGTTTGCTGTGCGTGGCATTCCGTATTACCAAGAGACAGGAGTCCCGGAGGTTGAGTGATGCTGCATGCTATGCCCTGCAGCTAGCAACACACCTCTTTGTTTCTCTATTCTGGTTAGACAGGTAGTCTAGATCAAGGCCCGGTCTAGTCAATCGACTGGTCAAATATGGCCAGGGGCAAGCAGGCACTGTTCAGTCGGTAGCCCATAGGTCCTGCGACTGCCATCAGTACTGCAATAGTGGCTGCGTATATTTCCTTATTACCCCTGTAGCTGTTGGGAGACTTTGAGCCCCAACTATAGCTTCCACTCGCTGGCCTCCATGGTGGGTGGGATGGTGAGGAAATGAAGAATTCTAATTTGTATGATTACTACAAATTTATAAAGATCTAGCTCTCTCCCTGATGACCTATGCAATCCCCTGGCCATTCCCTCTGGGACATCACATGTTGTCACTCTGGAGCCTTTCCAGTTTCCAAAGGGCAAGAATAGGAATCGCAATGGTTCCCGGAATCCCAAACCAGGTAAGAAGGAGAAAAGTCCTCCTAAATCCATTAAGGAAAACTTGCCTGGTAAATATGAGAGTATTTCATATTGTAAGTACCTAGTAGTGAAGACCATTGGTGGTGTATCAGTCATGGAACTTGATATTTTTGAAGTACATTGGAAAATAGTTGAAGTATTTCAATGTGAGAGTGACCATCTGTGTGCAATATGCGACATTCCTGGGGCTCAAGTTTCATGTTCTCTTCACAAAACCCTCAATCAGTGTAAGGGCATTGTCTTTTCCCGAGACCTGACGAGGTATTCTGAGGAGAGGAACTAGAGAATTTTAATGTAGTTGCAGTAAAACATTTTAAGAAGAAAGTTGATGGTTTGGAACAGTCGACATCAGCTCTCCTAGCTTCATCAAACCAATGTAAAAGGTACAAATTTGAAAAGGAAGTATTAGTAATAAGGAGCAAGGAGAAAGTTAGTTTTCCAGGGGCAGAGCAACGTGCCCGTGTGCTGTTTGCACAGCCAGGTAGGTCCTTTGCTTCTGTTCTAGCTCATCCTCCTTCCCACCAATCCTTGCCCTCCGGTGCTTCTTACACTACACTCTGCCACTTCCTTTAAACCTCAGTCCCAAATTGCTGACACTGCCTCTGGTGAGTTGTTCCACCAGAAACGGAGTAGGAGTGAGGGGTGTATTGAGGAGACTCCTCCTCCCAAAGTAAGGTCTTTGGAGCCATCAGTTAAGGCTCCAGAGGCCTCAACGGTGACAGTTCCAGCTGTCACCACATCCACAGGGGCCTCATCTGCTAAGTAGAATACCCTTGAAGCTAAGGCTCAGGTACGCCCTTTGCCCAGGCAAAGGAATCCTGAGCCTGTTCAAAAGACTCAGCTCAGAGTGGGGTCTTTGGAGCTGTCAGGAAGGGCTCCAGGGGCCTCAACAGTGACAGTTCCAGCTACCACCACATCCACAGGGGCCTCTGCTGTTAGACAGAATGCCCCTGAAGCAAAGGCTCCCAGGATCCTGGAAAGGGACAGCCTAAAGGTGTGGGGCAAACCTTGACCACAGGTGTTGCCAAACACCTTATGAAGAAGTAATCTGAAGAACTGGATATCCTAATCCAATGGAACTGTCAGGGAATACATGCAAAATGGGAAGAACTGCAACATCTGTTAGCTTCATGTAATCCATTTTGTGTATGCCTACAAGAGATTATGACCAGGGAAAATTGTACCATTTCCCTGAGAGGATTCCAAGTTCAAGCCCATTATGGGACCTTTGACAATGGACCTCATGGAGGAGTAGCAGTAATGGTATGTCAGGATATTCCCTTCCAGGCCATCCACCTGCAGACAACACTGAGGTGAAGGCTGTGAGAATAGGCTTGACACGACCTTACACTGTTGCATCCATTTACCTTCCTCCACATAATCTCAACATAAATGATTTGGTAGATCTACTTGGGCAGTTGCCACATCCATTTCTACTATTGGTAGATTTCAATGGTCGGCATCACCTCTGGGGAGACACTTTGTGCAACCCTCGAGGAAGGGCCTTGGAGTCCTTGTTCTTAAGAGTAGATGTAGTTTTACTGAACAGTGATACTCCCACACATTTCCAAATTCAAACTGGGACATTCTCCAATATAGATCTATCAATAGGCTCACCTGATTCACAGTTGAACTTCACTTGGCAGGTCACGGAAGACTTACATAGAACCGACCACTTTCCAATACTTTTGCAGGAGGTGAATGGTATTCCAGTCAGTGGGGTGCTGAGATGGTGACTTGAAAATGCGGATTGGAATCTTTTTAGATCAACTGCAGTATTGCAAGGATCTGTGAATGATTTCCAGTGTGTTCGAGAAGCTGTTAATCACTTCACATCACGAATTCACCTTGCAGCAGAAGCATCCATTTCCAAAAGTAGCGGGCAGTACCGGCGACCTCCAGTACCATAGTGGTCTGATGAATGCCAACAAACTGTCAGGGCAAGAAAAGCTGCATTAAGGCAGGTATTGTAACCTTGATCCATTACAAAAAGACCCGAGCCAAAGCCAGGCGCGTGCTAAAGGAGGCTAGACGGACGTCGTGGAGACAATATGTCTCCTGAATTAACTCTGGGACCCCCTTAGCATGGGTATGGGACAAGGTGCGTAAGATCGCTGGAAAAAGCACATCCATGTCACAACCTGCTCTGAAGATAGACAGCATAATCATCACAGACAAAAAAGATGTTGCAAATCAGTTAGCTAAAATCCATGGCAGAGATCTCCTCTGGAGCATCTTGCACTGCCCGATTCTCCACTCTTCGGGCTGAACAGGAACGACACCCAGTGTCATTCTTCAGTAGGACTGCTGCAGAACTTCCATACAACTTGCCATTTTTGCTCAAGGAGAAGGACTCTGCTTTGCAGCTCTGCCGTAAGACTGTGACAGGAAGTGACGATATTCCATACCAAATGATATTTCACTTACCAGAGAGCTCCCAGAAGTTCCTGTTGGACTTATTCAATAGGAACTATAGGGAGGTCACAGTGCCATCTACATGGAAAGAGGCTATAATCATTCCTGTTCATAAACCTGGCAAAGATGCTTCCACACCATGTCCTCTATCATACCTGAACCATTTGGACAAAATCCAGGACAGGTCTGGAGGAGACGGACGTCGGAGTAATCTACAACACTACAACCACTGGAACAACGTCGAGATGTTTCTGGGTTGTATGTGATGTATAAGGTTCATAAGCAACAAAATCCCTATCTAGTGTCACTGCTGCCCCTACGACCCCTGCAGCGACCCACAGCGCTAGGACGGGCACAAGGCAAAAAAACACACTGGGGATTCCCTTTTCACGGAAGAAGCTGTATCTGCGATCGTTGAGACACATACATACATTCTAACACACACACACACACACACACACACACACACACACTAACACACACACACACACACAACACACACACACGCACACACACACACACACACACACACACACACACACACACACACACACACACACACACACACTCACTCACTCACTCACTCACTCACTCACTCACTCACTCACACACGAGAGGCACTCATTAAAGTTTTCCCCTGACCCACTAAGGCTGAAATTTCACATGAATTATAATATACATCTCTATAGGTCATGTGTTGATTTTCATTCCTTAACTCATAACATGTTAACTGTTATAGTGGTGAAGGTGCACTAATGTGTGAAAATGGAACCAGTGGAGTATTGAGCAGCGATCAGGTTTGAAAGGCTGTACACCACAAGAGACCTTCATTGAAAAGAAACCAACCTAAGGAGAATATCCAAGCATCAGACCTTATTGAATATTGCTCGCAGTTCAGTTGCCATGAGGATCATCAAGTGGAGATTCATTTCCATGCAAAAATTTTGGAGACTCTTTTA
>NC_051397.1:24084605-24111626 GCF_015228065.2 Penaeus monodon
ATAGGTATATATGTGTGTGTGGTGTGTGTGTTTTGTGGTGGTTTTTTGTGATATATATAGATATATATATATATATATATATATATATATATATGTATATATATATATATAATATATATATATATATTCATATATATACATACACACATTATAACATAAAATGTTATTTATTCAAATATAGTGTGTGTGTGTGTGTGTGTGTGTGTGTGTGTGTGTGTGTGTGTGTGTGTGTGTGCACATCCATGTATATGTATACATAGATATGATATATATATAAGTTATATATATGCAAACATATACATACATACACACACAGATATATGTATATATATATATATATATATATATATATATATATATATATATATATATATATATATATATCTGTGTTTGTGCGTGTGTGTGTGTGTGTGTGTGTGTGTGTGTGTGTGTGTGTGTGTGTGTGTGTGTGTGTGGTGTGTGTGTGTGTGTGTGTTTCTCTCCATAGGTCCCACCAAGAGTGACACACCTCTCTCATCGTATTTTGGCTGTGGACTCCTCGCTTATAGAAGTCCACAGGTTGCATTGGAAGCCATGAAGTGACTTCAGAAATCAGTGTCTCATCATCTTGGGAAATATTTGCCCTTCAAAAATGACTTTATGGATGGGAAAAGGTGAGAGTCAAATGGTGCATATTCAGGAGAATGAGGAGAATGAAGAAGGATGTCATAACCACAGGATCGTATATCCATATGGGCAATGCAAGAGTTATGAACAGGGGTGTTGTTTTGTAGGAGGAAGAGACTTTACGTCAACTTTCCATGCCTCTTTTTTTTTAATAGCCTCCCGCAATTTCTGTAGCATTGAAGCGTAAAAAGCTCTTGTAACTGTAGTACCTTTCTCGCCAGGAAATCCATCATCACTACCCCACATTGGTCCCAAAAATAACTTTCCTTCCGAGGAAAGGGGGGCTGGTGAGTCAAATTGCTTCTATTCTTTTGACTGAGCCTTTGTTTCTGGATCATAGAGATGGTTTTCTTGGCACATGGGTAAAAGAGTCTTGGACTTGTTCCTGCTTCTGGAAAGGTATGAGTAGCCTAGGTTCTTCGAACAGACAATTTTTTGCATGTGCAAAATGGAAGTCTCCACTTGATGGATGTCCTCATCAATGGCAGACTGAACTGGCGATGCCAATATTCTATAAGGTCTGATGCTTGGATATTCTCCTTAGGTTGGTTTGTTTTCATTGAAGGTCTCTTGTGGTGTACAGCCTTTCAAACCTGATCGCGGCTCAATACTCCACTGGTTCCATTTTCACACATTAGTGCACCTTCACCTATAACAGTTAACATGTTATGAGTTTAAGGAATGAAAATCAACACATGACCTATAGAGATGTATATTATAATTCATGTGAAATTTCAGCCTTAGTGGGTCAGGGGAAAACGTTAATGAGTGCCTCTCGTGTGTGAGTGAGTGAGTGAGTGAGTGAGTGAGTGAGTGTGTGTGTGTGTGTGTGTGTGTGTGTGTGTGTGTGTGTGTGTGTGTGTGTGTGTGTGTGTGTATGTGTGTTAGTGGTGTGTGTGTGTGTGTGTGTGTGTTAATGTGTTAGTGTGTGTGTGTGTGTGTGTCTCTGTGGATGTGTTAGTGTGTGTGTGTGTGTTAATGTGTGTGTGTTTTTGTGTGTGTGTGTGTGTGTGTGTGTGGTGTGTGTGTTAGAATGTATGTATGTGTCTCAGCGATCGCAGATACAGCTTCTTCCGTGAAAAGGGAATCCCCAGTGTGTTTTTTTGCCTTGTGCCCGTCCTGGCGCTGTGGGGTGCATGCGGGGGTCGTAGGAGTAGCAGTGACACTGGGTAGGGATTTGTTGCTTATGAACCTTATACATCACATCAACCCAGAAACATCTCGACGTTGTTCCAGTGGTTGTAGTGTTGTAGATTACTCCGACGTCCGTCTCCTCCAGACCTGTCCTGGATTTTGTCCAAATGGTTCAGGTATGATAGAGGACATGACCACACAGAGATATGTATCATCTGCGTCTTTTCATATGCAAAAGACTTTTCCTGTGATGACCTCAGGATAATACTTGTGTCAAGGGTGATCCTGTGTTCAACTGTCTCAGTTTACTGTTCCTTTTCATAAGTGAACATGAGAGCACTATCGTCGGCATATGACCCACTTGTACTATGAGTTCTAAGATGTCACTGAAATAAACGGGTTTCCCTAAGAAAGGTCGCAACACACACCATTATGGTCCTCTGGCTTTTATTGGATGTTACTTGAGGAATGACTATAGCAAAACAATAAAAAGATTCCTTCCTTGAAGTAACGCCATAGCTCGAAGGTACCTGCAATATCGAGGGGTATGACACAAGTGTCAGTGCCCTTGTCGAGTGCCTTGCATCACTCGGTATTCATCATCAGAAGCAAATCTGAGGCTGACCCCTTTGATCTGAAGCCAAACTGTCGCATGCTTAACAGATTTTGATATTCAGGGAAAGAAATCATGTCACTGACAATTATTTTTTCTAGAATATTTGCAACTGGAGAGAGCAATGAAACAGGTCTATAACTTTCTGGCATGGGCTGCTCTTACTTCTTGTGGATGGCCACCACTCCGGCGCATTTCTAGGCACTGGGCCATTTCTGGTATGAGATACATTTTGGAATAGTTTAGCAAGAGGGACTCTGGCTGGTCATCACAGCATTTGAGATGACTAATATTGTCAGGACCTGTTGCCATACTGACATCCAGTGTTGACATATTCCATATCTTGGCTAGTGTTATTTGGATATTTGAGAGGCAGTGATTGGTTTGTCAAGGTATTTCTGATAGGTCAGGTACACTCACTTTTCCTGAGAAATAGGATGTCAGGAGTTCAGCTCTATCCCTACTTTTGGTACCAGTAGTGCTGTTGGGCTTGTCAGGAGGTGGAACGGTGTGGTTTGAGGAGAGGACTGGCTGTTCCTTCAATATCGTCTACCAAAACTTCGAGCCCACAGATCAACTGATCACATTTTCCTTAAAATTATTTTGCAAGCAATTGATCACCCACCACTGGATGCATGGCATGCGTTTACCGACTCTTCTGTAGATCTTTTAATTAACTTAGATGACGCTTCCCAGTTAATACTTTGCAAGGACTTTTGTGTAACCCCTGCAATCTGCCTTGTCCCACATCTAACTGACTGATTGATTATTCAAAATTATCTGCCCTCTCAACAGCTAGGGTCATTAGCGGCAAACACTTTGTTAGATAGAAATATGAAAATATTTGAAACTTTAAAAATCTATCAATAAATATCTTACAAATAACAATAAATATATTAAAAATCAAAGCATAGATATTATGCTCTAAGTGTATAAAATGATTGCATAAATATTATGCATAATTTTTTTTTTTTTTTTGAAAATGTTAGCCTCCCTAAGGAAACTAATAAGACCTTCTATGTCACAATCCTCCCCCAATACATTTTTCAGTGAGTTATCTTTTTACGTGTTGACATCAATGCAAGCCAATCTTGAATCTCCCTCACTACTGGATGTGATGGGTTTAAGCTCTTGATTGCTTGCAAGGCACTGCGAGAGTCACAATATATTACAAAAGAATGGTTCATAAGATCTCTAGTCATCTTAACTGCTGTAAGTGAAGATCGAGGCTGCTAGAGAAAGACTGCCAAATGCAGTCTTCCTTCTGCTCACGGCTGCAAAGCCCACACCATTATCAGACTTTGAACCATCTGTATATATTGCATCTGATCCTTGGTATTTAGAAATATGCTGTAGAAATCTCTCTCTGACTTCTGCTTCAGATCTCTCCCCCTTTCCTAATTCCGACCAAATCCAGCTCGACTTAATTAGTCCAAGGGGAGAATTGGGGAATTGGGGAATTCCAACAGCCAGAACCTTAGTGAGATTTAAATGTAGATCTTCCACAAGATTCCTCATTCTCCTACCACAGGATCGGCTATCCTCAAGGGGGTTGAAAACCAACCTGGATGTAGGAGATCCTGGAATCCTTTGTAGTCTCGTGTAGTAAATCAGGTTCATGTAGTCCCGGTGTAATGAAAGAGGTGGTTCTCCACTCTCAGCATACAGGAACTCCACAGGCGAAGACCTGAAAGCCCCAGTACAGATTCTGAGAGCTTCATTATGAACTGAGTCCAACATCTAGAGAACATTGGGAGTTGCAGATGAATAAGCCTTACATCCATAGTCAATCCATAGCCATAAATGTGAAAGAACCCGCAAAATACTAAGTGCCTTTGTAACCTTCACTTTTAACTTGTTGATGTGAGGCACCCATGTAATCCTTGAGTCAAAAATTAGACCCAAGTACTTCACTTCTTGGACAAATTGCATTGGGTTTGCTCCTAAATAGAGGGAAGGATGGGACTTTCCTCGTTTGTGGAAATGTATAGCCATGGTCTTTCTTGGAGAATATTTGAATCCATGGTATGTTGCCCACTGTACAACCTGATTTATTGCAGTCTGCATGTGTCCTTGCACATCCGGTAAGCTTCCTCCTGAGCAGTACAGTGTAAAGTCATCCACATACAGATTACATGAGACAGTACTTGGAACAAACTTTATGATCTTCCAGGTTAGAGAAACTGTTTCCCACCCGAACTCTAAACTTCCTGTTAGTAAAGAGGCTTTGTATGAATGTAGGTAATGCTCCTCTTAAACCAATGCCATACAGCTTCATTAGTATGCCATGCTTCCAAGTAGTATCATAAGCCTTTTCAAGTCCAAAGAAGACTGCTATCATGTGACGTCGCTGTGCGAAGGAATTCTGTATAGCAGTTTCCATCCTCACAAGTGCATCTGTGGTCGATCTCAATTTTCTAAAGCCATATTGATATGGGGTCAACACGTTTTCTTTTTCTAGCAGCCATGTCAACCTGAAGTTCACCATTTTCTCCATCAGCTTGCAGATGCATCTGGTGAGAGAAATTGGTCTGTAATTTCCTGGTGTGGAAGCATCTCTGGCAGGTTTATGAACAGGAATGATTATAGCCTCTTTCCATGTGGATGGCACTGTGACCTCCCTATAGTTCCTATTGAATAAGTCCAACAGGAACTTCTGGGAGCTCTCTGGTAAGTGAGATATCATTTGGTATGGAATATCGTCACTTCCTGTAACAGTCTTACGGCAGAGCTGCAAAGCAGAGTCCATCTCCTTGAGCAAAAATGGCAAGTTGTATGGAAGTTCTGCAGCAGCCCTACTGAAGAATGACACTGGGTGTCGTTCCTGTTCAGCCCGAAGAGTGGAGAATCATGCAGTGCAAGATGCTGCAGAGGAGATCTCTGCCATGGATTTAGCTAACTGATTTGCAACATCTTTTTTGTCTGTGATGATTATGCTATCTATCTTCAGAGCAGGTTGTGACATGGATGTGCTTTTTCCAGCGATCTTACGCACCTTGTCCCATACCCATGCTAAGGGGGTCCCAGAGTTAATTGAGGAGACATACTGTCTCACGACGTCTGTCAGCCTCCTTTAGCACCCCTGGTTTTGGCTTGGGTCTTTTTGTAATGGATCAAGGTTACAACCTGCCTTAGTGCAGCTTTTCTTGCTCTGACAGTTTGTTGGCATTCATCAGACCACCATGGTACTGGAGGTCGACGGTACTGCCCACTACTTTTGGAAATGAATGCTTCTGCTGCAAGGTGAATTCATGATGTGAAGTGATTAACAGCTTCTCGAACACACTGGAAATCATTCACAGATCCTTGCAATACTGCAGTTGATCTAAAAAGAATCCAATCCGCATTTTCAAGTCACCATCTCTGCACTCCACTGACTGGAATACCATTCACCTCCTGCAAAAGTATTGGAAAGTGGTCGGTTCTATGTAAGTCTTCCATGACCTGCCAAGTGAAGTTCAACTGTGAATCAAGTGAGCCTATTGATAGATCTATATTGGAGAATGTCCCAGTTTGAATTTGGAAATGTGTGGGAGTATCACTGTTCAGTAAAACCACATCTACTTTTAAGAACAAGGACTCCAAGGCCCTTCCACGAGGGTTGCACAAAGTGTCTCCCCAGAGGTGATGCCGACCATTGAAATCTCCCAAGGGTAGCAATGGATGTGGCAACTGCCCAAGTAGATCTACCAAATCATTTATGTTGAAATTATGTGGAGGAAGGTAAATGGATGCAACAGTGTAAGGTCGTGTCAAGCCTATTCTCACAGCCTTCACATACAGTGTTGTCTGCAGGTGGATGGCCTGGAAGGGAATATCCTGACATACCATTATTGCTGCTCCTCCATGAGGTCCATTGTCAAAGGTCCCATAATGGGCTTGAACTTGGAATCCTCTCAGGGAAATGGTACAATTCTCCCTGGTCATAATCTCTTGTAGGCATACACAAAATGGATTACATGAAGCTAACAGATGTTGCAGTTCTTCCCATTTTGCATGTATTCCCTGACAGTTCCAGTGGATTAGGATATCCAGTTCTTCAGATTACTTCTTCATAAGGTGTTTGGCAACACCTGTGGTCAAGGTTTGCCCCACACCTTTAGGCTGTCCCTTTCCAGGATCCTGGGAGCCTTTGCTTCAGGGGCATTCTGTCTAGCAGCAGAGGTCCCTGTGGATGTGGTGGCAGCTGGAGCTGTCACCATTGAGGCCCCTGGAGCCCTTCCTGACAGCTCCAAAGACCCCACTCTGAGCGGAGTCTTTTGAACAAGCTCAGGATTCCTTTGCCTGGGCAAAGAGCGTACCTGAGCCTTAGCTTCAAGGGTATTCTACCTAGCAGATGAGGCCCCTGTGGATGTGGTGGCAGCTGGAGCTGTTACCATTGAGGCCTCTGGAGCCTTAACTGATGGCTCCAAAGACCTTAGTTTGGGAGGAGGAGTCTCCTCAATACACCCCTCACTCCTACTCCGTTTCTGGTGGAACAACTCACCAGAGGCAGTGTCAGCAATTTGGGACTGAGGTTTAAAGGAAGTGGCAGAGTGTAGTGTAAGAAGCACCGGAGGGCAAGGATTGGTGGGAAGGAGGATGAGCTAGAACAGAAGCAAAGGACCTACCTGGCTGTGCAAACAGCACACGGGCACGTTGCTCTGCCCCTGGAAAACTAACTTTCTCCTTCCTCCTTATTACTAATACTTCCTTTTCAAATTTGTACCTTTTACATTGGTTTGATGAAGCTTCATGAGCTTCTTTGCAGTGGTAACAGCATATTTGACCTGGACAGTTGTCATCTCCTTGATGACCTGTTGTACCACACTCTACACGCACTCTTGCTTGTCCATTTTCTTTAAAACGACAAGAGTTGGCTCCATGCCCATAACCCTGGCAGTGGAAGCACCACATAGGGTTGAGCACATATGGCTTTACCTTGAAGCATGCCAACTAAACTGATTCCGGAAGGACTAACATGTTAAAAGTTAGGAGAGCTGATGTCAACTGTTCCAAACCATCAACTTTCTTCTTAAAACGTTTTACTGCAACTACATTAAAATTCTCTAGTTCCTCTCCTCAAAATACCTCGTCAGGTCTCGGGAAAAGACAATTCCCTTACACTGATTGAGGGTTTTGTGAGGAGAACATGCACACAGATGGTCATTCTCGTCTGGTGACGAAACCTTAACTATCAAGCTACCATCTCGCTGTGGGGTGATGCGAGGATCACATTGAAATACAACTATTTTCCAATGTACTTCAAAAATATCAAGCTCCACGACTGATACACCACCAATGGTCTTCACTACTAGGTACTTACAAACACTCTCATATTTACCAGGAAAGTTTTCCTTAATGGATTTAGGAGGACTTTTCTCCTTCTTACCTGGTTTGGGATCCGGGGAACCATTGCGATTCCTATTCGTGCCCTTTGGAAACTGGAAAGGCTCCAGAGTGACAACATGTGATGTCCCAGAGGGAATGGCCAGGGGATTGCATAGGTCATCAGGGAGAGAGCTAGATCTTTGTAAATTTGTAGTAATCATACAAATTAGAATTCTTCATTTTCTCACCATCCCACCCACCATGGAGTTCAACGAGCGGAAGCTATAGTTGGGGCTCAAAGTCTCCCATCAGCTACAGGGGTAATAAGGAAATATACGCAGCCACTATTGCAGTACTGATGGCAGTCACAGGACCTATGTGCTACCGACTGAACAGTGCCTGCTTGACCCTAGCCATATTTGACCAGTCGATTGACTAGACCGGGCCTTGATCTAGACTACCTGTCTAACCAGAATAGAGAACCAAAGAGGTGTGTTGCTAGCTGCAGGGCATAGCATGCAGCATCACTCAACCTCCGGGACTCCTGTCTCTTGGTAATACGGAATGCCACGCACAGCAAACACACGTGGGAGAGTTCTCCCTGGTCCAGGATGGAATGAACCAGGGGTGGGTGCAACATTCCCTCTCATAGGCCTTGGTGCACCAGGAAGCCATTTTGTCTCATCCCTCACTGGTAACCCCTCCAGTATGGGGAGCCCTCTGGTTCGGCTCACCAGATCATTGGGACCTCAAGCCACCCCACCACGGCAAGGCGGCTTCCTTTGTCCCACAGGTAAATGGTGCGATCTGTAACCTTATCACTCTGGAAATCTGTTTTGAAAACTGAGTACAGGTGATCCTTTATATCTCGGAAGTCAACAAATGACCCTATCATCTGGAAAATTCACCACCACGAGGTCCAGAGAAGAACAAGATTTATGTGTTGGAAAATGAATGTGATTTTGTAAGCTATACACCAAAATATCTGGCCATCAGATAAAGATTGAGATCGCCAACAAGAATGATCTGTTTGAAGAAATATGTTTGCTGTATATTATCTAAGTGGCCCATTAGAAAAAGTAGTGGTTCACTGCCTTGTCATTGTGCTTTGTAACACACCGCAAGGAGTACTGCATAATTTTTATTTGTACATATCTTGAAAATCACTGTATTTCTAGGTGTTCAAGCATATGCACTTCAAGTTGTTGCACGCACAAGCTCGTGCAGAAACATAGTGATTCCTCCAAAATTGCTAGTTTTCTATCCCTTCAGAGCCATGGTGTGTAGCCGCTGATATGCTCAAAGTATCATCTTTATAGATGGTCATTAACAGACAGAACCAGTGACCTCACCTCGCTCCCCCCACGTTCCTGCAGTTGCCCCATATTATTACTGCAGCTGCACTTCCACGCCATGTGTTTGGTGGACACTCACTGCTTGTGCCCAAGAATGACCCAGTTTTACTCAGTTCTTGTCCCATGCTCGATGTGATAAGGTCAGTCCAGCCTTCGCCCCTCAGGGTGGCAGGCTGGACATATATACATGTGTTGTGAGTCATAAGTACGTTGACTACCATTGCTGTTCACCATCAGTCTCTTGCAAACTGGTAGCAGCATGGTCGTCCTTTGGGCTGGCAACACGTACGCAGTCTCCAAAATTCGCTTGACCAGCTTCCACGATGGACTATGTCTTCCAAACCAGATGAGTACACATTTTGGGCCTTTTCATTTCTTTTCCTTTCCTTCTCCTATAAATGTGTTAAGTCATATGAGCAGTCATTCTCACATTGGTTTTGTTGAGTAAAGTGCTAAGTATTAGCAAAGGGCATGTTCTCACACTTTTTCTCACCTTAAATCACATTACTGTGTGATCATGGTATGTGGTCAACAGACATGAATATCGTTTATTAATCAAGTAGTTAATTAATTTCTCTCGTTATTAGAGATTTATATTGTTTCAACTACAAGATATTTAATGTACTCATGATTATTGTTATTATGGACATCTTTTCATTTTATCTCATTCCACCCTTCGCCCCGACCTGACCGCATTTTCTCTTTTCCTTCTGGTCAGCTGGGATGTGGAAAGGGCAAGAGATGACTGATTGTTTTTCCCATAATTTGGTTGTTGACACCATTGGGATAACCGCAGCACATTAGTGACACGTTCTACCAGCGCTAGAACGGAGCTTGTAACGCGATTTTATAATATTTTTTTTATAAAGGATGCCTGATATAACCCAGGGTTGTGTAAATCGCCTAATAGATCTACACTCCAACGTTACAATAGTAGGTACAGGTATAACCGAAGCTATTCTTTCGATCTGCAACTTTCGAGTCGGCATGACCTGCAGTTATGTCCAATAATTAATGTAGGACTAGGGTTTAAGTTAGAATCATTATTCACTTATTAATCACATCTTTCACACCATCTAGAAGTCACTTACATGTTTTGTGTAAATCCCAAGCCATCGTGTGATTTGTGATAGTTAGATACCCATAGGGAACGTAAAGAGCGCCCATCACAGATACACAGAAGAGAGCAAGTTATTTATAGATTCTCGATTCAATTTGCTTCATTCTGCGGCATATTGGGTATAGGATCCCCGCATCAATGAAGTCTGACATGCATAGCTAGACATGGCTACCTCGGCAGTTTAGAATTAATGACCCTGAGAAAATTTGCTTGCTAGAAAGTTTGCAAATATTTTAGTAACATCACCATTCATTAGTGCGTACATTCTGTTGCATATCATTAACTGTTGAATTCATTGTGGTAGTGGAAATAGTTTTGTATAAATAGCATTGCTAATTGATTTCAGTACTGTTATATTGAACATTAATCTTCGTGTTTGTATTCATTCTCTGCGTGAGCTCACTCTCATTTTCATTCTCATTCATGCTCGCTGTCACACACACACACACACACACACACACACACACACACACACACACACACACACACACACACACACACACACAACACACTCTCTCTCTCTCTCTCACACACACACACTTACTCACTCACTCATTCACACAGAAAAGACACTGAAACCTTTTCATTAATAGGGTTTGTTGCTGTTGTAGTTGCAGGCATAAGGATCTATGTATATCTTTTACCCGCGATTTTGTCAGTCATGACAAGTGACTTGTACATGTTTTACATACATTTCTTCTCTGTGTGACAACAATTGGCTCAAGTAAATCCTTGCGGATTGCCGTTGTCGTTTCCCTTTTCTATTCTCATATTTTATCAGAGGATGTTCATCAGAACAGGTATTAGGCTCCCCATACGCAGAGGAAGCGGACGCTACTGCTGGGACGCCCGTACATCCAGCGACGGACCAGGATCACGCCAGAATAGGTACCAGTCACTCCAATGTGGTCGTTGGAAAGGCGCTGCCTGCCTGGACACCCACAGATCCAGTCAAACTCTAAGAGGTATCAGCCTTCTTGAGATGCTGAAGAGGACGCTTTCTGCCTGGACACCTGTAGTTCCAGACAAAGATTACAAGGACTTGAGGACGAGTATGCAGCCGAGAATGACCTGGATGAGATCTGCAAGGATGTGAGTACGAGTACGCTGCCGAGTTAGACCTGGACAAGGAGTACTAGGAAATCTATATGAATCTGAAGTCAAGGAGGACCTGTGCGAGACCTTCAAAGATGTGGGACATCGAGGATGGGGGATTATATCAAAGGGCCAGGAAGACCAGAACAACAGGGGCAAGCAGCACGAAGATGCACCAAGGACAACGCATGCGAGAAAGAGATGACCACAAATCAGGACCACCAAACTTGGGTCACCCCTTGAGGCCAATCTAAGGTGGCCTTGAGGGCAAGGCGTTCGTAGGTGGCCGAGCAATATAAAGGCTCATTAACAGACAGAACTGGTGACCTCACCTCGCTCCCCCCACATTCCTGCAGCTACCCCACACTATTCCTACAGCTGTACTTCCACGCCACATGTTTGGTGGACGCTCACTGCTTGTGCCCAAGGATGATCCAGTTTTTAATCAGTTCAAGTCTTGCGCTCGACGTGACAAGGTCAATCCAGCCTTCGCCCCTCTGGGCTGGTTGGCTGGATCCATGACCTCGCACTCAGCGCTTACCGTAGGGCATCTTCTCGAGTATTCCATTTACTGTGTTGTGAGTCATACATACGTTGACTACCATTACTGTTCACCAACAGTCTCTTAAAATCCTACATTCAGAAAAGCTTCCCCGGCAGCTAGTAACATTGATGTCATTTGGGATGATGTGGATGTGTATTAAATTACGGATGTTAGTCTGTATGCCACAAATATTAGCAGAGAGCATGTTGAGCTGTTGGGTAATACTGCGTCGCACAGCTCTAAGAGTGATGGTTGTGGCCAGAAAATTTGTTGGGCACATGGTGGCGGAGGAATGAATCAAACACTTGTGAGTGGCACCTGGCTTAGATGGTGTGCAAGGACAGTATATTTACCAAGAGACTGCAGGAAGGCATTGTTGTTCTGCACTTGCTCATGAGCTAGACTCTTGAACATTTGTATTTACCTTTCTTTATTTTATTTTTTTTTTTGTGGCATATCTATGTCGTGTGGCCTATCCGGTGACAGAAATCAAATGTTGAACCTTGTCGAGACGTGTTCCGAGTGCTCAGTCCTTTTGCAGCTGGTATACTTTGATACTGTCGTGTGGCAGAGTGCCTTTGCATTAATTCTCTTGCCATCAGGTCTCTGCAACCTGACTGGATACTTTGGAAGACGCCTTTCTTATACTGGCGTGCCTGTGTCTTACCAGAGTGGTAATGTCTATCGGTGTAATTTCTTTTTATTGTGTCTTTCTCTGGGTTTATATTTTCAAAGCGAACAGATGCCAGGAGAAATGGCTGGTAAACAGAGGGTGGTGAGTAGGCGTGTCTTAGAACACACCGCTTTTCTGACGTCCATAATTCGCTGAAAGCGAACTGAACTTCTGATCACACTCTGCCAATAGCCTCTGCACATACTGATACTCCAGTTTCTCAGGCTACCTTTATTATCTAATAAATAGTGGACTAAAACAACGGCGTCTCTTTTACTTGTTAAGTCCTGAGATATATTATTGAAACGAGATAACCAAGAGTCTTTATGCGAGAGTTCTGCTCATAACTGCCTTACCAGAAAGACGAGTTCTTTCGTTGGAAGATGATTTAGATGATCGCGTGCATCACTGTTTACGCCAGTAGGTGCACAGATTTTCTATTCAGTGGCATTATCTTTGTATTCCACTGTTTCAGAGAACCCAGTGAGTTCCCGTTAAGCTGAGGCTTTCTCACACATAAATATTATATTGAAAATGATAAAGAGTATTAAACAGGAAAAGATGCAATTATTTACTTGGTTTTATTATCTCTTTATTGAACATATGTTGAAATTTTGCATATTGGATATGGGCGTTGTTGAGGGCGAGGGCGTGATCCTGAGGAGAGAGAGAGGACGTCTCTCAGTGGTAGGTAATATATTGAGTAGAGAGGTGATTGAATAGGAGGTGCAAGCCACCTCGTTTGACAGGTAGCTGCTTGTCCCGAAACTGTTGACGTTACCGTTCGTAATTAATGGTTAACATCCGGCTCGACGAGTATTAAGAATCCAAAAATCGTCATTTAATCAGATGTCAGATTGTTAAGACTGAATTTCTATACAAAATTCTTTGGAATATGTTGTTTATAAAGAACTGTAGGGGTTCTCAGACTCCAGAACGTACTGTAAATATTGCTATTAGCTTAAGCACGAGCTACGCTTTATGTAAACAGCGTCTCCCCCTCCCCCCCCCCTCTCTCTATTTCTGTTACTCACGTTCATTATTTCTCTCTTTTTCTCTCTTTCCCTCTTTTTCTGATTCTCTCACTCTCTCTTTCTCTCTCTCTCTCTCTCTCTTTCTCTCTCTCTCTCTCCCCTCTCTCTCTCTTCCCCTCTCTCTCTCTATATATAATTTTATAATATAAAAATATATATATTATATATATATATATATATAGGAGTGTGTGTGTGGGGTGTGTGTGGGGTGTGTTGTGTGTGTGTGTGTGTGTTCGTGTGCGTGTGTGTGCGTGTGCGTGTGCGTGTCCGTGTGCGCGTGTGCGTGTGCGCGTGTGTGTCTGTGTGTCTGTGTGTGTATACACATTGAATATATATCTATCTATCCATCTATATAATATATATATACATATAATATATGTAAAATATAAGTACGCATACACACACAAAACCACACACACCACACACATATATATATGTATGTATATATATTTTATATATAATTTACATATATATACATATTATATATATATATATTATATATATATATTTTATCTATATAATATATATATATATGTTGTATTATATATATTATACTACATATATATATATTATAATTTTATATATATATAGATATATATATATATTATGTTATTATATTATATATTATATATATTACTATATATATATATATATATTATAATGTATTATTCTTTCTTTCTTTAACGGTAGGTTCATGTCTGAGCCGCCGTGGTCCAGCATGATACTAGTTTTTTCATGGTTGTGATGCTCTTGGATGATAAAGTGGTAGGGTCCCCAGTTCCTTTCCCCGGAGAGTGCCGGTGTTACTTTTTTAGGTAAACATTCTCTCTATTTATCCCGGGCTTGGGACCAGCATGATGGGCTGGCTGGCCAAACCCCGTGGCTAGGTAGGCAATCGAGGGGAAGTTCCTTGCCCAAGGGAAAAACGCGCCGGCCGGTGACTCGAACCCTCGAACTCAGATTGGCTGTCGTGACAGTCTTAAGTCCGACGCTCTAACCATTCGGCCATCGGGGCCTTGTCGATCTTGGGGTTTCCATGTTTTTTTGGCAAAATTTAGACGGGGGTTTTTCATTGCCTTCCCCCCGGGGTTTTTATAGAGTCCCATCTCTATTTACCCACACTGACTTGGGGGCTTGGCCCCCCATGCTAGGTGGAATCGAGGTGAGTTCCTTTCCCCGGGGAAAAAAACGCGCCGGCCGGGGCCGAACCCTCAAAATCAGTTGCCGTGTGACAGTCTTGAGTCCGACGCTCTAACCTTCGATCGCGGCTTTAAATTTTTTTTTCCCCCATTTTATTCTTTTTTAAATTTTTATATTTTATTTTTTTTTTTTTTTACTCCAATTTTTTTTTTTTTTTTTTTTTTTTTTTTTTTTTTTTTTTATATATATATTAAATATATATATATATATTTTATTATTTTTCTTTTTGGTGGTTTTTGGGGGGGTGTGGTTGTTTTTTTGGGTGTGTCGGGGTGGTAAACGTGGTGGGCCCCCCGTTTTTTCCACGGGGTGCCGTTTTCTTTTTGGTTCTTTTTTTTTTGGTTCCCACAGATTCCCCACCCATTATGGGAATATAATTCCTTAAAAAAAAGCGCCCCCTACCAACCCCAAAACCAATTGTTTTAATTTAAATCCCCTTAAATTCCCAGGGTTTAATTTCTTTATGTTTTTTTTAAATTTGGGCTTTTCATTTTGGGGTTTTTTTTTTAATAATTCTTTTTCCCCACACTATTGGGGGCCTTCAATTATACAATATATTTTCCCAAAAAAAAAATCCCAATAAAACTAATTTTACATCTTGGTAAATTAAAATTAAGGGGCCCTATTTTTTTAATTTATTTAAAAATTTAAATATATATTTTTTTTTTTTTTTTTTTTAAAAAAAAAAACCGGGAACGGGGGACGCGTGGCCGTATCCACCCTTTCGCTCCAAGCCTCGCCTATCTCTAGCTCTCGCGTTTAGTCACCATGATTTCTTGGCTGAAAACCCAAAACAGGTTTTACAACACCAAAACACTAAAGTTTTTGGGGCCGTTAGGTTTTCGATCTTTGTCTTTTTCCGGGAATCACTGGGCCCAAGGGTTTTTATATCATTACTAAATGCTCAGGCTGTCATTGTGCCAGAGACTCAGATAGGAAATCCCATCATCAGCAATTCGGGGTCTAAAAACCCTAATATTGGGCCCATGTTGCCCCACCGACTTTAATAATAGCTCTGCCAATTCCCCTTTCCCACCCAAGAGATGAGAAGTGTTCAGCAAGAACTTTCCTTGCCTCACCCCTAATTAATAGGAAGGAAGTTCCCCCAACCCCCACCCCTTTACAGCATTTTCACTACCAGTTTAGGTTTTCATTCAGCCCAAAAATCTGGAGGGAATTCTCGACCCCCCCCATTTCAATTCAATTCACGGGCCCAACCCTCTTGAGACGATGTAGCTGCAAACCCCGCCGAACCACGACACTTTCCAGAAGACCAAAAAAACTAGGATCGGTCTACTGGGGGTTTGGTGGGAGTGAATCCAACTGCTCTGGTTCTTTTGTGCCAATGGGTGGAAACGGATCTGTTTTAGTGGGATGTGGGCGAAACTTGCTTGGTATATGACAGTGTGATGCTACAGTGTTCTACAGTCCATCGCCCCCCTGCCCCCTTTCCAAAGGATACCACCCCCCTTTAAAAGGTTTCAAGGGGAATAAACCGACTGCAAGGGCAGTCGGAAAACATGCAAGCCCGTGCCAAGGCTCCCCCAGCTTTAAACAGTCAGCAAGGGTTAAAATGCCTGCACCTTCCCGACCTTTTACTTCCCCCCTAACCCATTAAGGTAGGAGGTTCCTCCTGATGGGTCTGGCCAAACCTTTGAACATGCGTCCAGACTAACCCCCGAAGGGGCCCGGTACAGTTGCTCAAAATATTCAGCCCAAAGTTCTGAACTTCTTTATTGGGTAATCTGTTCTCCCCTGACAACTGTATCACTTTTAGGGGGGCTTTAAATTCAGTTTCCCAGGGGGTTTGGGGCAGGACAAAGGGCATTTTCCCCTGCAAAGGCCTTCGTCTCCTCATAAATTCCTTATAACTGTTTCCCTTTTCCTTCTCAACAGGTCCCCAGCGCTGGCACCCAAGGGGGGTGCAAATCCTGATTCCATTCGCCAAGTCAAGCGCACACTTTTGTGGCCCCTATTCTCCATAGAAAATCGCCTTGCCTTTGGCATTCCCCAAATGGAAAACCTTGCTGCATCAGTTTTTTACACTTAAAATCTCCCACGAGGTATGGACCATCGGGTTTTGTTTTTCTGTGAACCTCTGGAATAGGGTTTTTAACCAAAACCACACGGGGGAAAACCCTTCATTTCTAAAAGACCCTCCACTGGTGCTAAAAAAACGCTATACCATCCCCAGCCTGATACCAGACCAAAACCCCCATCCCTTAACTAGAAAAGTCTGGAGAAAGGGGGCTGTTCTCTCTGCTGGGATCACTCCCAAAAACCCTGGAGACCTAGCCGCTCAAACACAGCTGGATACCGCACCGAAGTCGCCCCGAACAATGCAATGTCTCAACTGGGGCATTGTCTCCACAGATGTGAGTTTGGCGCAGAGCGCCTCTTTCTCATTGATTTTTCATACATTGGTAGAGCATACACTAATAAAAAACCAAAACCAAAAACAGCATCATTTTTTTAATGCCATAATCATCTCAAATGGTGTTCCCCCCCTACCGGGGGGTTTAAGTTTGGGGAGAGGTATGGCTACTCCTTGGGGATGATACCACACCACAGCCGACCATATAGGTTGCCCCACCCCCAGATCAGCCCCTGCCAGGTCCTCACCCCCGAGTGGGCAACCACCTCAAATTTTCCCGCTGCTTCATTCCACAAAAGCAGGGGGAACCACCATTCTGCCACAGAAAAAAAGATGTCCGGCCCAAATCCCCCCTGTGGGTTGCGTTGGGCTTTTCCCACAGGCCCCATACGGTTTGGGGGCCGCACATTTACCTAACGGAACCTGCTCCCCCTCATTGCTGGGGGGAGGGACAGGGGCCCCCCCCCCCAAAATTTCCCTTTATAGGATGTTTCTTTTGGGGGTAGGGGGACTGGTGAGGCCACCTCCCCTACATGTTCCTGCAAACTGCAAGGTGCCCAGTTTCCAGGCTGGTCATGAGGGGCAATGAAGGTCTCCGGATGGAAAGTCTTGACTTGCGGGGGGGGTTTTGAAGGCTGTACCTGTTTCGCCTAGGTTCCAGCGGTTTGGCCCCTGCAAAAGAGTGTACTTAAAGTATCATACTAGAATTTAAAATATATTAAAAAAATAAATAAATTAAAGTAATATATATATATTATATATATATTATAAATTAAAATGTAATATGTTTTTTTTTTTATTGTGTGTTTTGTGTGTGTTTTTTGTGTGGTGTGTGTGGTGTGTGTGTGTGGGGTGTGCGGTGTTGCGTTTTTGGGGGTTTTGGGTGTTGGGGGTGTGTGTGTGTGTGTGTGTGTGTGTGTGTGTGTGGTTGTGTGGGTGTGTGTGGGGTGTGCATGTGTGGTGTAAATATATTATATATATATATATATATATATATATAAAATATATATAATATATATTTATAATAAATCCCAAAGTGTGGTGATATAGCTGTATGTGTTGGGGTGGGTGTGTGTGTGTGTGTGGTGCTGTGTTGAAAAATTGTATAAAAAACCGTGTGTTTATTATATAATTTTAAAATTTTTAATTTTTTTTTTTTTTTTTTTTTTTTTTTGTGTGTGGGGTGTGTGTGTGTGTGGGGGGGGCGTGTGTTTGTGGTTTTGGGGTTTTTTTTTTTTTTTTTTTAAAATATAAAAAAAAATACACAAAAATATTTTTAAAAAAAAAAAAAAAAAAAAAAAAACATTCTTAATGTATTTAAAAAATTTAATTAAATTTAAAAAATTTTTTTTTCCCTAAAAAATATAAAAAATAATATAATATTATTAAAAAATTTAATATATAACACCGAATTTTATAAATATATAAATTAATTATAAATTATAATTTTTTTTAAAAAAATAGTATAAAGAATTTTTAAGTATTAAAATATAGTACAAAACCAACAAACAACCACCCCAGTTTTAAAAAATAAATAAAATATATATATATATTATTCTAAAATTTATATATATATTTTAATTATTAATAAGTTTAACAAAAAAAAAAAATATTATATTTATATATATATATAATATATATATAATATATATATATTAAATATTTATATATATATATAAAATTAAATGTTTTTTGTATAGAAATTTTATATATATATAATATAATATATTATTATAATAATATATTAAATTATATTATATATATTTTATTATATTATATAATACTATATTATTTATAAAATAAATTTTTTTTATATTATTATATCTATATTTCCCCTTTTAATATTATAATAAATTTATATTATTATATAATATATATATATATATATTAATATATATTTATATATTATATATATATATAATTATAAGGTATGATGTATGTATATATAAAACACAAAACCCCATTTGTTGTGAATAGAAAAGAACTACTTCCTCATAATTACATACATAAATCTTATTTCTCTGCACGGCGGTCGGGGATTTCGAGAAAAAATTGGATAACCCCCATTATTTTTCCCCTTTATTTATAAATACAATTTCCCGGGGATTATGCTTTTTTTCGAAAAAAAAAGCCCCGTTTTTAACCCATCACAGCACCTTATCACTTTGTTTTATACTGTTAATATGTAGGAGCCGCCGCTCCCCTAGTCTTATGGGAACGCATCTGTTTCAAAAGATTGTCTTTTAAAATTATATTATTTTCACCAAAAACATTTGGTTATTTGATATTTCAGTTTTTTTTCTAAATGTATCATTTGAAATTTAAATGCAAAAATCCCACCTACACATATTTAATATCTATCTATTTTGTTAAATATGACGTTCATACTACATACTACAACACAAAAGGCCCAACACAAACACACACGCACATACACACCCACACACAACCACACACACACACACACACACACACACACCACACACACAACACACCCCACACCACACACCATAAAAGTCGGCGGGGCCCAACCCCGGTAAATAGAAAGAAATTCCCAAAAGGTAACGCCGCATTTCCTCCGGGGAAAAGGGAAACTGGGACCCTACACGTATCCCCCAAGAGCACCCAAAACCCTAAAATCCAATTTAAAGTACATCTGTGACCACGGGGACTCAAAATGAACCTCCGTTAAAAAAAAACAAAAGAAAATAAGAAAAAACAATAAATAGTATATGGTATATATAAACACACACCATACACACACGCACACCACATACACACAACACACACACACACACACACACACTTACACAAACACACACACACAACACACACACCACACCACACCACACACCACACCAACACAAATTAATAATATATATATTATATATTTTTAATTTTAATATATTAATATATTTTAATAGCTACATAATGTATATATATATATATTAATAAATATTTTTTCTTTGTTCGGCAATGAACAATATAACATTTTAAAACAATAAAGGAAATGATTGTGAAAAGTGAAAGAGTTCATTTTTGGACTGCTTTAACTAATGCATAAATGATTCCCCCGGAGATAAAAAGAAAATTACCATTGCCAAAAACCCCCAAATTTGCCCTCAAAACTCGGAAAGACCAAGCATTGCCTTACGGACAAAGCTGGGGTTTATTAACTCATTGTTTTCCCAAATTGCATATAGGTTCGGGGTTTTTTGGGTCTGAAGTAGATGACAAGAAAAAAATCAAAATTTTGAAATGGGGTGTTACGACGAGTATGCGTATTAGCTGGACAGAAAAGAAGACGAAAGATGAAGGCTGGAAAAAAAAGATTTTAAAGACCGCTGTTGACTTTTTAAAAAAAAGGAGGGTATAAAGTTTTTGGTCTGTAATTAAAGTGAAATTTTTGAGAAAAAAAATTTTTGACGGGATGTGTAGGAAAAAGAGGGAAAAAGGGAAACAAGACAGGACGAGCGGGGGGTACAAAGGGTATTTGCGGGCTGTCGATGGGACAAGTGGAAAGAGGACGTAAATCGAGTTTAGTGGCGAGGGTGGTGGAGAGGGCCACGGCTGCTAAACATGACAGCCCTTATTTTTATATATATAATATATATATATATATATTTATAATATATATAATAAAATTTTTATTAAATTTTTTATATATTATATATATATATTTATTATATAAAATAATATTATATTATATTATATATATTAATTATAATATATTATATATTTTATTTCACACCGCGCACACATCAAAGTATTTGGGCTTCGATGGTCAAGTGAAAGAAAAACCAAGATAAAATTTAGTGGCAAGGGTGGTGGAGGGTCCACGGGGCCAAAAAGAGCTACCGTTATTGATGATGATATATTATATATATGCATACAAAAATGTATGATGATAGATAATAAGGGGATAGAAAAATATGCCTATAAAATTATAAATCAGGGTTGGGGAAAATTGAGAGAAATTTTACCTAAAAGGTAACACCGGCACTCTCGGGGAAAGGAACTGGGGCCCTACCAGTACTCACTCCAGAGATCACAACATGAAAACTAAAATTAAAGATCATTTTGACCACGGCGGCTAAAAACAGAACCTCCGTTAAAAAAAGAAAAAAAAAAAAATTATTGTATATATATATATATAATATAATATATATATAAATATATATAAATATATATATATATTATAATATTTATTTTTTATTATTTTTTTTTTTTTTATGGTAGGTTCGGTTTGAGCGCCGTGGTCCAGCTGATAAGTTGTGTTTTTATTTTGTGATGCTCTTGGATTTTTAGATCATGGGACTCAAGATTCACGACGGCAATCTGAGTTTCGGGGGTTCGAGTCACCGGCCGCGCGTTTTTCCTTTTGGGGGAAAGGGACTTCACCTCGATTGCCTACCTACCACTGGGGGGACAAGACAGCCCAATTTGTGCGGTCCCGGATCCGGGTGAGTGGGAAGGTTGGCGTCGGGAAAGGGCATCCGGCCAAAAAAGATATCTCCCAGAACCAAATCATCATGGCGACCCCATAAAACCACACCGATTACCATTTTATTGTACATATATATATATATATATATATTTTATATATATATATATATATATATATATATATATAAAATATATATATATATACATTATTTTTAATTATATATATAAAATATATTTTTAATAATAATTATATATAAAATTGGCTATTAATATAAAATAATGTCAAAATTTATTATATATATATATAAAAATATAAATTTTATTATAATATATTATTATATATTATATATATATATATAAATATTTTAAATTCAATAAATAGTATAGAACATTAAAATAATATAATAATAATTATATATATTATATATATAATATTTATATTATATATATTTATGTCTAATTATATGTGTTATATTTTTTTATATATATATACATATAAAACATATGTATGTAAAATTTTGTTTTACTCTCTCTCTCCCCTCTCTCTCTCTTTTCTCTCCCTCTCTTAATATATATATATATATATAATATATAGTATATTAAAAATTATATTTTAATATTTACAAAAACACACACACCACACACCCCCACCAACCCGCAACACACACACCACACACACACCACACACCCCAAAACCCACACCCAACCCCACACCAAAAACACACTATAAAAATTAATAATATATTAATATTAATATTTATTTTGTGTGTGTGGTGTGGGGTGTGTGTGTGTGGTGTGTGGGGGTTTGTGTGTGTTGTGTGTGTGTGTGGTATGTTTTGGGGGTGTGTGTTTGTGTGTGTGTGTTTAATTAATTCATATATATTTAATATAATAACTAATAATATATATAATATTTATTTTATATTAAAATTATTTTATTTATACAATAATAAAATTTTATTTATTATATATGCATATTGTATATATTTTATATAATATATATATAATATAAATAATATTATATATTGTATAATGTATATGTATAATATATATATTTGTATACACACACACCAAACCCCCACACACACACACACACAAAACCCACACCACACCACACCACACACACACCACACACAAACAACCACACATACACACCCACAACACACACTTATATATATACTATGTGTGTTTTGTTGGTGTGTGTGTGTAATATATATATATATAATATTATTATATATATTTTTGTTTATATATGTATATATATAATATATAATATATATATATATACATATTATAATATATTTATTATATATTATCATACTATAATATGTATAAGTTATATCATGTTTTTATATAAATATATTCAAGTATGGTAGATATATTTGTTTTAAATACATATTTTGCTTATACAGTGTTTAAAAATGCCACACAAAAAAAAAAAAAAAAGACACCAACACAACCACACCTCCAACACACACAACCACACACACCCCCACACACCCCACACAACACACAACACACAACGCACACCCACACCCACACACACACACAACAACACACACCCCCCCAAACAAATTTTATATATAATAAAATATATATTTTGTGGGTGTGTGTGTGTGTTTATTAATATATATAAAAATATATTTATATATATATTATATATATAAGTATATTATATGATAAAAATTTTAAAATTAATATATATATTATTATTAAAATTAATATAATACATTATATATATATATATATATTATATATTATTATATACAACTATTTATATTAAATTTTGTATATAACAGTATATGTATAAAAATTATGTCAAGAATTGTAGATATTTTGTTCATATCTACATTTTAGCTTAAACGAGTGTATAAATGCCACACATACAAAAAAAAAACAGACCGCATCCCCAACCACACACATCCACACCACACACACCACACACCACCACCCCAAACACCACACCACCCCAACCACACACACACACCAACCCAAAACACACCACCCCCCTCCGACACACACCACACCAACACCCCACACACACACACAACACCAAAACACCCACAACACCCAAACACACCCCTTAAAATATATATTATTATAAGATATTATATATATATATATATATAAAAATATATATTAATATATATTCTAACAAAAAAAACCATAATATTTGCTTTTAATATATTTTCATATAATATTATATATATATATATATATTTATATTTTATATAAATTTTATTTTAAAAAGGGATACAGCCCAAAAAAAAACTAAAAGGGACTTTTTCGAACCTTCACTTTTTCCTCTTAAAAACAATAAAAAACCGAAATGGATTTTTTTATTCGATTCGAAACATTAGTTTCATTTTCTACTGGGCTTTTTCCCTTTTCATCCTTGTTACATTTTTATTGGTTTTTGATTTTTATAACTAAACTATAAAAAAATAAATAAATAAATAATAAATGATATATATATAATATAATATAATTATATATATATATATATTATATTTTTATATACAAATAGTATCTACATAATATGTATATTGTCATTACATTATATATAATAAATAATATTATATTATATATATATATATTTATTTTTTAAATTTATATTAATTAATATAAATATAATATTATATATAATTATAAGATAGAAGAAAAAGATAGTAGATGAAGATGATAGACAATAATGAAAATACATACTACTAAAACATATATATGTATGATAAAATACCTTTTCAATATGGCCTATTCAATACACCCAAACCCCCCCTCTATACTTAGTATTGGGGACTCCCTTGGGCTATTTGTACAGCCCCTTTTCCCTTCCCTCTACATTGCCATACATATAATCTTTTAAATTTAAAAAATTTTAAAAACATTAACCCACCCCTACATACCCAAATTTCTAACACGACAAGGGGCCTTTGCCTCTGAGGGTCGCCCCGTGTACACATCCATCCTTTCCTCACATTCCCAGTACATAAAAACCCTGTCAATTTCCTTTTAATCTGTATAAAAAAAGGGCGTCTGTGAGCGACAGACAACCCTACAGCACGCTGCCCGGGCGGGAAACCTTCCCTTTCAAAAAATGTAATTAAAATAATATATATATATATATTATATTAATATAATATTATATAATATATATATGGGTTTTTTTGGGGGGTGTGTGTGTGTGTGGGTGTGTTTGTGGTGTTTGTGTGTGTTTTGTGGTGTGGGTGGTGTTGTGTGTGGTGTGTGCAAAAACACATATAATTATATATATTATATATTATATATTATATATTTATTTATATATTGTTAAAAATATTATATATATATAAATAAATATAATATAATTTATAATAATAAATTTTGGGGGTAATATAATATATTTATATTTAAAATATATTTATTAATATATATAAATTTTATATATTATATAATAATATATATATTCTATATTATATATATAATATTATTTTTTATTATTTATTTATATTTTTTTTAATATATTATAATTATATATATTATATATAAAAAAAATTTATTTTTGTTAATTTTTTTTTAAATTTATATTTAATATATATTTAAAAATATTTAAAATTTTTTAAAAAATTATAATTTTTTTTTTTTTTTTGTTTTTTTTTGTTTATGGTTGTGTGGTGTGTTGTTTGTGTGTTTGTGGGGTGTGTTTTTTTTTATTTATTTACCTTTTAAATATTACCCATATTACATTTCTACATATAATAAATTAAAAATAAATTAAAAATATAAATAAAATAATATAAATTAAAATTTATATTATATTTTTATATTTAATATACTATATCACGAACCACACAAAAACCACCACAAAACACACACACACACACCCCCCAACACACAAACCACACCCAACACACCACACACACACACACACACACAACACCAACCCACCACACCCCACATGCAGCCACACACCACCAAAACCCCCACACACACACACACCACACACACAACACACCACCCCCAAAACCACCACCCACACCACACCACCATTATAATTTTTAAAAATATATATATATATATATTAATATATTGAAAATATTTTATATTGTGTTGTGTGTGTTGTGTGCGTTTGTTTGTGTGTGTGTGTGTGTGTGTTGGTGTGGGGGTGTTGTATGTGTTGTGGGGGTGTGGTGTGTTGGGGGTTGTGTGTGTGTGTGGGTTGTTTTGTGTTTTGTGTGTGTGTGGGGTGTGTTTTTTAATATTAAATATTTTATTTATATAATTATTATTATTTTATTATTATTTTTAAATTTATATAAATATATTATATTTTATTTTTTAATGTAAAACCCCCAAACCCCCCCAAAAACACACATAACACATGTGGGGGATGTGAAAAAAATATATTTGTTTTATACCCATGGCGTGTGTGTGTTTTGCAATTTTCTTTAGATTTTGAATGTTATATGTCCTTTCTTTTTCCCTTTTTGTTGCCCTCGAAAACGACTGCAGCCGCTAAAAGGGGGGTAGATAATGAATAATTTGTTTTAGGCATCGCTTTTTTTTATCAGATTAGTTTTCAGATTTATTTCCAATTTTAAGATATGCGTTTTTGCAAAAAATAATATATATTGTTCTTTGGGGAAAATTTTTGAAAAGAAACTACAATGGGTAAACATTGTAAGAAAAAATAAAAAAATCTTAAAAACAAAGCTACGAAGCTGAACTGACGAACAAATCAAAGTAAAACAAAACTTTCGAAGTAGAAAAAAACAATTTTAAACTAAAAACCCCATACTTAAAACAATGCATAACATTCTGAAAAAAGCACGTACTGGCACCACATCGGATTTAACGTTTTACTGGTAAATGACCCGTAATTGGTGTTGGGCCCGGGGCGCCCAAAGGGACGATTGGAATGATTCTCCACCTATTCGGATCGGGGGTTTAAATTCGATTTTGGTCGGGGGAGGCAGGTGCAAATGGGTCAAAATTTTCTAAATCAAGGTTTGCACGGCCGGTTGCGGGCACTGACGCCGCATCTTGGCGTTGCTGTGGGCGTTCCCTTTGGGACAGCGCGCAGGGCGTACTGAGGAGATTTTTCCATAGTGGGTAAGAAACAAGATTCAAGACATAACTAGGAGATATGTACCCGATTGGGTGCAATTTTTCGTTGCTGTAAAAACAGAAAGGCTAATGTAGACATTTTATGAATCGAAGAGAAAACACTAATCAACTGCACTTTCATTCTTCCTTTTTTCCAAAAATTCTTTTTCTTTTAATCTAGCTTTTTCATTCTTTATCTTGTCGTCCTTCATTTTCCTTTTGAAGTGATATTTGCTTCAGGAAAGCAGCCACATATAATAAGTGTCAAGCCCCTGTAAAAAGAGAATCTTTGAAATATATTCAGCATGGAATCAAAATTGTATTTTATCCTATATGGCACAAACCACGTTTACCGACTAACGCACATATATTATT
>NC_051397.1:24116726-24118561 GCF_015228065.2 Penaeus monodon
GCTGTCGTGGTGAGAAATTAACATATTGGTAGCTTCACTTTTCTTGGTAAGTGTGCAGAGCGACAGAGGGCCCCGACCGGGAAGTAAACTCGACAACCAGTTGACCCACAGTGTTTTGGACTCACTCAATATGAGTATTTTGGCACTTTTTGGGATTTGACAGGAGGAATAAGATTGGTCTTTTAGGTGCTGGTATCCAGTCTTTTTACAAGTGTGAGACTGGACATGAAAAGTGTTCTGAAGGCACAACTCGACTCCATGGGGGAAATATATTGCAGAATCATGGGGATCCTGGAGGGACCATGTGTCCAATCAGAGGGAAATCCCGAGACGATTTAAGCTATTTCCAGTTTTAAAAAGAGCACCCAAATTCAACTCTTTGGGATGTGGGTCGTTTCCCGAGGATGATCCCATTATAGAGTCATCAGTGAGATGGTTTTGACCCAGGTCGGAGGAGACCAAGGGAAGGCCATGGAACTCTTGGCTGAAGCAAGTCAACTAGATCTTCCAAGATGTGCTGGGTGTGGGAAGAAATGGAGGCCTGCTAGTAGGGACCCCAAGAGGTGAAGCCAAAGACTGGGTGTAGCAAAGCACAGCCATGCATATGCCCCCTTATAATGATGATGATGATATTTATATATATGTGTGTGTATGATATAAATATGTATATACATGTTTATATATATAAATATATACATCATCATCATCATCACCAGCCTGAATCAGTCCACCGCAGGATGTAGACCTCTCCCGATCTTTTCCAACTTTGTCTGACTTGTATTTTTTGTTTCCAGTCTTGCCCCCCAAATTTCATTATTTCGTAATGCTATCTTGTCATAGGTCTGGCCCTTGGCCTCTTTATGTTATCTATGGCCCAGTCTGTTACTTTCTTTGTTAATATGTTGTCCTGTTTCCGACATATATGACCTGTCCATTGCCATTTTTGATGTTCCCAAGTATATCTTCCACTTTTGTTTGTTCCCTAATCCACATCGCCCTCTTCTGATCTCTTAGGCTAATTCCCAGCATCAACCTCTCCATCCCTCTCTGACCACTTATTAGTTTCATTTCCAATAATTCGGTTGTAGTCCATGTTTCTGATCCATAGGTCAAACTAGGAGGATGCATTCGTTAGACTTTTCTTTTTAAACATAATGGCAAGGAGCCTACTAGTATGCTACTGTGTCTGCTGAAGGGACTCCAACCTAAACTGATGCATTGCTTAATTTCCTCTTTGCTAGATATGTTTGTCTGTATGAGTTGTCCACTTCCTCTAGCGGTTCGCCTTGTACATGTATCTGTTTGAAATGAACTCTACTGTTGATTATGATCTTAGTCTTTTTCTTGTTCATCCTAAGTCTTTCAGACTTTCTCTATTCAAATCGTTTATTGGTTACTGCATTTCATTTGCAGACTCACTGAAGAGAACAATATCATCTGCAAATCTAAGATTGTTTAGTTATTCGTCTGTCATGTTGATACCCTCTCCGTTCCAATCTAGCTTCTTGAATATTTTCTCAAGGCAAGCTATAAACTGGGATGGTGGGATGATATCGCCCTGTCTAACACCTTTAAAAAAAATATATCGGGGAACTTGATGATTGCTGTCCCATTTTCGTACATTTCTTCTAATATTTTACAATATACATCCTCTATTCCCTGTCTTCGAATATCTTCTAGTTTTGCTGGTATTTGCCTATTCGTAATTGATGAATGCCATACACGGTGGTTTCCTATATTCGCTTATTTTTTCTCTTATTTGGGTGAATAGTGGATGTGGTCTTTTGAGAATCCACTGCGGGAAGCCTGATGCTTCTTAAGCTGGTTAGAATCCT
>NC_051397.1:24118661-24121161 GCF_015228065.2 Penaeus monodon
TATATATATATAATATATAATCAACACACACACACACACACACACACACACACACCACACCACACACACACACACATACACACACACACACACACACACGCACACACACACACCCACACACAACACACACACACACACACAACACACACACACACACACACACACACACACACACACACACACAACACACACACCACACACGCTATATATATATATATATATATATATATATATATATATATATATATATATATATATATATATATATATATATATATGATTAAACGAAAAGAGACAAAGATCAAAGCGCAGCGGCAAAACCGGATTAGCGTCCCCTCTCTGCCTCGCTCGCCGAGATCTCCGCCGTCCCATTCCTCTCCATCGGGTGGCGTGAAGGGCGAATCCTCTTATTTTACTGCAAAGAGATAATAGTGATAATAACGGAAAACTATGAGCGGAAGTTAAGAGCTGGATCAGCGCTTTCCTAAGACCGTTAAGTTACGTCGTCCAAGTTTAGACTAAGTCGTGGCACCGTTCGCCTAAGTGTTTTCCAGAGTCTTTGTGGAATCCAATTGTAGAGTCTACGTTTTCTTTTCCTCTCGTGAGTTGATTTAGGCACAAGGAGAATAATTGTTTAATATGGTTTTCATTTGGGTTATTTTATCTTGTGTGATAGCTCGCTCGACTGTTGCTAATGCAAGCATTTGATTTTGACATTTTGTTCTTGCGTCATTAGAACTGCGGGAAAAGATGATATTTATTTACATTTTTTGTCTGAATATACTTTTGTATTTTGATATGAATATCAGTGTTATAGCCAAGCAGTATTTACATCTACACTTTTTGTCCCTTCCCTATCCATCATCGGAAATCACGATGAAGAGAACTAAAATTTCCCGTACAGTAACTGTATGACAAGAACAACAAAATTAATGAAGTGTGTAATTTCTCGCTACGGTACATGGTTCGAGTTTCGATTTACACCTCCGATCCGAAGTGCGTAGGGTTGTTTCCAGCTACACAAACTTCAGCTATACAATTGGCTGCTGTTGCTCCGGCCGGCGTTTTGCATTCCCCTGCCTGCCTTCGCCGCCCAGGTAATCCCTTAACTCCTGTCAGTTAAACCCTGAAACTTCTGCCAGAGTTCACAGCCTCGTGTTCTGCTGTGTTCCTAGATTTTGTGCTTTGTTTCTTAAATTAGGTTGGTGGCTAATTTATTTACATTTTTATTGTTAATGCGTTGTTGGAACGCAGAAAAAAATCATTCTTTGCATAACTATAATGAGAAACACGAAATCCATAAATTCAATACAACATATATCAGATCTAATAAGTTTGATATTCCTTTATTTTTCAGCATCCTTTTTGCAAATTTTATTCATGTTCTGAAGTATGATACTTTCACATAATATCCAATAAGTATATCCCTTATTTTATTTTTTCTTCATGAACCCCCTGTATATGAAGCTTTCAAAAAGACCCTCAAACAAGTCTATTATATCGTTAGGTCTGATTTCTTATTCCCTCTGGGTTTTCTTAGGCTACCGTGAATATACTGGGCGCTTGTGTCAGTTCTGGACACTCTACTACTACTACCATTGTTATTTCGTCTCCTTACAAAATGTTTTCCACTCTTTCCTTAAAAGAGATTTCAAAAATTATGATTACATGCTTTACTTTTATTACCGTTGATATTCTGACTTGTTGTGTCGCTTCAACCTTGACGGCGATCACAGAATGATTTTCCCCGGAATTGCGGGGACTGCACTTCTGCATGCTAAAGTGTCTTAGTCTCTCTCCCTCTCTTTATCTATCTATCTATCTATCTGTCTGTCTATCTATCTATCTATCTATCCATCTATATATCTGTGTGTATGTGTGTGTGTGTGTGTGTGTGTATGTGTGTGTATGTGTGTGTATTATGTGTGTATATATATGTGTGTATTTGTTATATGTGTTGTGTGTGTGTGTGTGTGTGTGTGTGTGTGTGTGTGTGTATATATATATATATATATATATATATATATATGTATATATATATATATTATATGTATATACATATATATATCTAATATATGCATATATATACATATATATATACTATTATACATATATATATATATATATATATATATATATATATATATATATATATATATATATTATATATATATATATATTATGTGTATTGTGTATTTTGTGTGTGTGTGTGTGTGTGTATATATGGTGACACCCCTTACTTGCTTTGTGTTTATGACGTCTGTGTATCAGTTGAGCATGTGGTTTTTGTGTTTTTACTACCATTCCTTCAGTTGAGGTTAAATATACATCATTTTTCGGTATTATTTTCCAGTGCACGGGTTTTAAGACAAATCCCATTCAAAACAGCTACAAGAAATTCATGTTTTTTTTTCCTCGAGCCACAAAGCTAGGGTGCAAAGGGTTTGAAATATTCCCAAGAAAGTGCTGGGAAAATTTTTATATGATATTAAAATATGTA
>NC_051397.1:24126500-24129000 GCF_015228065.2 Penaeus monodon
GGCTTTGTCTTTTTGTAAGGGATCAGATCATCTGGGTTCATTTGCTGCTTAGCACAACTTTTCTTACTCTGACAGCTTGTTGGTATTCGTGATGTGATGTGATCAACAGCAGTTGGTCAAAAAAGATTTCAGCTTGCATATTCAAGTCCCATCTCTGCCTCCATTGGCTGGAATACCTTTCACCCCCCCAAAAGTATTGAAAAGTGGTCGCTTCCCTGTAAGTCTTCCATGGCCTACCAAGTGTTTTAAAAGCATGGACAGGTGAACAACTGAAGGTCAATGTTATAAATGTCCCAGTTTGAATTTAAAAGTGTGTGGTTTCAAAAGACGGCATTTATTCTTGAGCACTAGGAATCCAAGTGTGCCCCCAGATTTAATGCCAGCCACTGAAATCTCCAAACAGTAGAACGGGATTAGACAAACCCCCAGGTAGATCCTCCAAACCATCGTGTTGAGATTATGTGGAGGAAGGTAGAGGGATGATGTGTTGTTTGCATTTGGATGGTTTGAAAGTGAATATCATGAGTCCCATCACTGCTACTCCTCCAGAGGTCCCATTATAAAAGGCCTGTTAATGGACAGGAACTTGGAATTCTCTCAGGGAAATCAGAAAATTTTTAAATTACTTGTAAGCATTCACAAACTTATTTAAAATGAAGCTTTAAGACATTCTTCCATTTTGCATGAATTCCCTGACAATTCCATCGGATCCATTTCTTCAGGTTGAAAAGATGCCTTTTCATAAGGTGTCTGGCGCATCTATGATTAAAGCCCGATCCACACCTTTGGGCTTTCCCTACTAATGTCTTCAGAGTGTCTTTCAGAGGGATGTTTGTTTATCTGTGGAACTATTTTCCACAGGCTTTCTTTAGACAGACTCAGGATTTTTTTACTGGACAGAGGGCATACCTGTTTTAAAAGGTATTTTGTCTAATAGCAGAGTCCACTGTGGATGGTAGCTGGAGCTGTCACCGATGAGGCATTTAGAGCCTTGCCTTATGGTTCCAAAGACCTTACTGTAGGAAGAGGAGTCCTTGGGACAGGCTCAGGATTCTTTTGCTTGGTCAAAGGATAGATTTGAGCTTTTGGTTCAGGGGCCTTTTGTCTAGGAGCAGAGGCCCCTATCAATGTGGTGGCAGCTGGAGGTGTCATTGTTGAGGTCTTGGGAGCCTTGGATGATGACTCCAAAGACTTTACTTTGTGAGAAGTCTCCTCAATAGACCCCTCACTCCTACTCTGCTTCTGGTGGAACAGTTTCTGGATCTGAAGCTTCCTCTGAGGACTGAGGTCAAACTGTATATATAAAGTAAGAAATATTGGAGGATAAGACATGACAGGAAGGAGGTCGGGCTAGAACTTTGATGGCATGTTTTACCACACTTTACACACTCTTGTATTCAATTTTCCCTTAGGCAGCACGAGTTGACATCATGCCCAAAAACCTGGCAGTAGAAGCACTGCATAGGGTTTGGCATGTATGGCTTTATGCTGAGGTGGTACCATGACAACTTACCTGATTCAGGACGAACTAGCATTTCAAAAGTTAGAAGTGCTGGTGTTGATTGTTCCATACCTTCAATTTTCAGAATACCTCAACCTCAGGTAATTTTTATGAGAACATGAGACTTGAGCCCCATGGATGTCGCATATCACATACAGATAGTTATTCTCAGATGGAACGTTGACTATCAGGCTGCCATCTCGCTGTGGGGTGATCTGAGGATCACGCGAACATGTCAACTATCTAGCAATGCACTTCAAAAATATTAAGATGGACATGCTATCAATGGTCTTCACCACATGGTATGTCTTATATGATATACTTTCATATTTACCAAGTAAGATTTCCTTGTTGAACTGAGGAGGACGTCTCTCTTTCTTACCTGGTCTGGAAGCCCAGGAAGCATTCTGATTCCCATTCTTGCATTTGAAGCCTTTGAAAGGTGTCAGAGTGACAACGGGTGGTGTTTGAGTGGGATTAGCCATGGGCTTGTATAGGCCGTCAGAGAAAGCATACAAATTAGAATTCTTCATCCCTACCCCAACATGGAATCCAACGAGGGGAAGCTATAGGTTGGGCTCAAATATACCCAACATCAACAGACTTAGTGAGGAAATAAAGGTAGTCAACACCCAATGCTGATGGCAGTCTCAGGTCTCCAATTAGTCAGTGCCTGCTTGTCCCTAGCCATATTTGACCAGTCGACTGATTTAACTGGGCCTCGATCAAACTACCCATCTAACGAGAATAGGGGACCAGGCTGAAGTGTGCCACGTCACTCCATCCAGGACTCCTGTTTCCCAGCAATATGGGAATGCCACGCACGCCAAACACATGTGGGAGTGTTCATGTTGGGAGCCTATTCACGAACTTGCAGCCTACACACGCGGTTTATTTTCACACTGCCTGAATTAATCCATCCATATGGCACACACTGCCGATGTTAGCAAATTCACTGATAGTGGTCCGCCAAGCCAGACACAACATTTTCAGAGGTCT
>NC_051397.1:24131500-24136500 GCF_015228065.2 Penaeus monodon
TTTTTTTTTTTTTTTTAAAAAATTGTTTTTTAAAATTTTTTTAAATTTTAAAATTTTTTTTTTTATATATATTTTTTAAATTTTTTTTTATTTTAAAAAAAAAAAAAAAAAAAAAAAACACCCCCCCCCCAAAAAAAAAAAAAAAAAAAAAATTTTTAAAAACCAAAAAAAAAAAAAAATTTAAAAAAAAAAAAACCCCCCCCCCCCCCAAAAAAAAAAATTTTTTTTTTTTTTTTTTTTTTTTTGGGGGGGGGGGGGTTTTTTTTTGTGTGTGTTGTGGGGGGGTGGGGGGGTTTTTTTTTTGTGTGTGGGGGGGTTTTTGGGTGGGGGTTTTGGTTTTTGGGGGGGGGGGGGGTTTTTTGGGGGGGTTTTGTGGGGGGGGTTTTTGGGGGGTTTTTTTTTTTAACCCTTTTTTCCCTCTTCCCCCCCCCTTTTTTTAAAACCCCCCCCCCCCCCCTCCCCCCCCCCCCCCCTTTTTTTAATTTTTCCCCCCCCCCCTTTTTTTTCCCTTTCCCCCCCCCCCCTTTTTTAAACCCCGCCACCCCCCCCCCAAAAAACCCCCCAAAACCCCCCCCCCCCAAACCCCCCCCCCCCCCCCCTTTTTTAAATAAAATTTTTTTCCCCCCTTTTTTAAAAAACCCCCCCGGGGGGGGGGGGTTTTTTTTTGGGGGGGGTTTTTTTTTTTGTTTTTTTTTTTTTTTTTTTTTTTTTTTAAAAAAAAAAAATTTTTTTTTTTTTTTTTTTTTTTTTTTTTTTTTGGTTTTTTTTTTTTTTTTTTTAATTTTAATATTTTTTTTTTAAAAAAAAAAGGTTTTATTTTTTTTTTAAAAAAAAAAAACCCAAAGAAATTTAAAAAAATAAAAAAAAGGTTTAATATATGGGGGGGGAAAAATTTTTAATTTATTTTAAAAAAAAAATTATAAAAAATTTTTTTTTTTTTGGTTAAAGGGGGGGGAATTTTTAAAAAATTTTAAATTTTTTTTTTTTGGGGGGGGGTTTTTTTTTTTTTTTTGGTTGGGGGGTTTTTTTAAAATTTTTTTTTGGGAAAAGAAATAAAAAAAAAAAAAAAAATTTTTGGAAAAAAGGGTTTAAATTTTTATAAAAAAAAATTTTTTTTTAAAAAAAAAAAAAAAAGGGGGGGGGGGTTTTTAAAAAAAAATTTAAAGTTTTTTGGGAAAAAAGGGGGAAAAAAAGGGGGGGGGGGGGGGGGTTTTTTTTGGGGGGGGAAAAATTTTTTTTTAAAAATAAATTTTTTTTTTTTTTTTAAAAAAAATTAAATTTTTTAAAAAAAAAAAAAAAAAAAAAAAAAGGGGGGGGGTTTTTTAAAGAAAAAAAAAAAAAATTTTTATTTTTGGAAACTAAAAAAAAAAAAAAGGATAAAAAAAAAAAAAAAAATTTTTTTTAAAAAATTTTTTTTTTTTTTTTTTTGGGGGGGGGGGGTTTTTTTTTTTGGGTTTTTTAAATTTTTTTTTAAAAAAATATAAAAATAAAAATTATATATATATAATATTTTAATATTTTTTAAAAAAAATTTTTTAATATAAAATTATATTTTTTATATATATAAACCCCAAAAAAAATGATATTATATATATTTTATTTTTTTTTTAAAAAAAAATATAATATAATATATTTTTTTTTTTTATATATAAAATTTTTTTTTTGGGGGGGTTTTGTGGGGGGGGGGTTTTTTTGTGTGTTTTTTTTTGTGTGTTTGGGGTGGGGGGGGGGTTTTTTTTTTTTAAAAAAAATTTTTTTAAAAAGGGGGGGTTTTTCCTTTTCCCATTTTTTTTTTTTTTCCCTTTTTAAAATTTTTTTTCCCTTTTTTTTTTCCCCCCCCAAAAAAAAAAAAACCCCCCAAAAGGGAAAAACCCAAAATTTTTTTTAAAAACCCAAAAAACCCCACCGGGTTTTTTTTTTTAAAATTAAATTTAAAAATTTTTTTTTTTTTTCCCCCCTTTTTCTTTTTTTAAAGATTTTTTTTTTGGGGCGGGTTTAAATTTTGGGGGGGGCCCCCCAAAAAAAGGGGGGGGGCCAAAAACCCCAAAATTTTTTTTTGGGTTGGGGAAAAAAAAAAGGAATTTGCAAAAAACCCCCTTTTTTTTTTGGGGGGTTTGAAAATAAACCGCTTTTGGGGTTAATTTGGGGCCTCCCCAAACCCCCCAAATTTTTTTTGGGGGGGGTTCCCTTTTAAAAAAGGGAGTCCTGGATGGAGTGACGGGTTCAGCCTGGTCCCCTATTCTGTTAGAGGGTATTTGATCGAGCCCAGTTTAAATCATCGAAATGGCAAATATGGCTAGGGCCAAAAAGGCACTTATAATTGGAGACCTTTAACTCCACAATTGGGTTTGACACCTTTATTTCCTCACTAGGGCGTTGATGTTTTGGGGTTTTTTGAGCCCAACCTTTTAGCTTCCCCCCGTTTGGAAATTCCCTGTTGGGGGGGGGATGAAAAAATTCTAATTTTTTATGCTTTCTCTGGGGGCCATACAAGGGCCCCTGGCAATCCCACTCAACCCACCCCTTGTCACTCTGACACCCTTTTTAAAAGGGTTAAAAAGCAAGAAGGGAAAACAGAAAGCCCTTTTTTTTCCTTTTTTGGGTTTCCCGACCCGGGAAAAAGAGAACTTTCCCCCTCAGTTTTAAAAAGGGAAAATTTAAATTTGGGAAATTGAAATTTATCATATGAAATATCTGTGGTGAAAAACCAGGGTAGCAGGGCCATCTTAATTTTTTTTGAAGTTCATTGCAGAAAATTGGGCATGTTCGCGTGATCCTCAGATCACCCCCCAGCAAGATTTGGGAGCCGAAAAGTCAGCGTTCCATCTGAGAAAAACTATCTGTATGTGAATGGGGACATCCATGGGGCTCAATTCCCCATTTTTCCCCATAAAAATTCCTGGGTTTTAAAGGGAAATTTTGAAAAATTGAAGGGATGGAACAAACAACACCCGCACTTTAAATTTTGAAAAGCTAGTTTTTCCGAATCAATAAGTTTTCATGGTACCACCTCAGCATAAAAACCATAAAATGCCAAAACCCTTTCAGTGCTTTTACTGGCCCGGTTTTTTTGGGGATGTGTCAACTCCCGGGTGCCTAAGGGGGAAAATTTAAAACAAAAGTGTGTAAAAATGTGGTAAAAAAAAAGCCCTCAAAATTCTAGCCCCACCTCCTTCCTGTCTGTCTTTCCTCCAAATTTTCCCTTTCTTTATAAAATACAGGTTTTTACCTCCGTCCCCAGAGGAAGCTTCAGATCCAGAAACTGTTCCACCAGAAGCAGAGTAGGAGTGAGGGGTCTATTGAGGAGACGCCTCACAAAGTAAAGTCTTTGGAGTCATCATACAAGGCTCCTAAGACCTCAACAATGACACCTCCAGCTGCCACCACATTGATAGGGGCCTCTGCTCCTAGACAAAAGGCCCCTGAACCAAAAGCTCAAATCTATCCTTTGACCAAGCAAAAGAATCCTGAGCCTGTCCCAAGGACTCCTCTTCCTACAGTAAGATCTTTGGAACCATAAGGCAAGGCTCTAAATGCCTCATCGGTGACAGCTCCAGCTACCATCCACAGTGGACTCTGCTATTAGACAAAATACCTTTAAATCAGGTATGCCCTCTGTCCAGGTAAAGAAATCCTGAGTCTGTCTAAAGAAAACCTGTGGAAAATAGTTCCACAGATAAACAACATCCCTCTGAAAGACACTCTGAAGACATTAGTAAGGGAAAGCCCAAAGGTGTGGATCGGGCTTTAATCATAGATGCTGCCAGACACCTTATGAAAAGGCATCTTGTCAACCTGAAGAAATGGATCAGATGGAATTGTCAGGGAATTCATGCAAAATGGGAAGAACGTCTTAAAGCTTCATTTAACTGAAGTTTGTGAATGCTTACAAGTAATTAAAATTATCTGATTTCCCTGAGAGAATTCCAAGTTCATGTCCATTAACAGGCCTTTGATAATGACCTCATGGAGGAGTAGCAGTGATGGTACATCATGATATTCACTTTCAAGCCATCCAAATGCAAACAACACATCATCCATCTACCTTCCTCCACATAATCTCAACACAGATGGTTTGGAGGATCTACCTGGGCGGTTGTCTAATCCAGTTCTACTGTTTGGAGATTTCAGTGGCTGGCATTAAATCTGGGGACACACTTGGATTCCTAGTGCTCAAGAATAAATGCCGTCTTTTTGAACCCACACACTTTTAAATTCAAACTGGGACATTTTATAATATTGACCTGTCAGTTTGTTCACCTGTCCATGCTTTAAATCACTTGGTAGGCCATGGAAGACTTACAGGGAAGCGACCACTTTTCAATACTTTTGGAGGAGGTGAACGGTATTCCAGCCAATGGAGTGCAGAGATGGGGACTTGAATATGCAAGCTGAAATCTTTTTAGACCAACTGCTGTTGATCACATCACATCACGAATACCAACAAGCTGTCAGAGTAAGAAAAGTTGTGCTAAGGCAGCCCAAATGATACCCGAGTAATGTGACCTAGATCCATTACAAAAAGACACAAGCCAAGACCAGGCAAGTGTTAAAGGAGTCTAGACAGACGTTGTGGAAACAGTATGTCCCCTCAATTAACTTCAAGACCCTTTTAGCTTGGGTATAGAACAAGGTGCGCAATTTTGCTGGAAAGAGCACATCAGTGCCACCACCTGATAAAAAAGATAATCCTCACAGACAAAAGATATGATGCAAATGAGCTAGCTAAATCCATGGCAGAGATCTCCTCTAAATCATCTGACACTACCCAGCTCTTAACCCTTTGGGCTGAACAGGAATGATTTCCAATGCTGTTCTTCTATAGGCCTGCAACAGACCTTCAACACAACTTGCCATTTTTGTACAGGGAGATGGATTCTGCTTTGCAACTTTGCAGTAAGACAATATTTTATACCAAATGATATCTCATTTATCAGAGAGCTCCCAAAAGTTATGTTGGACATATTCAATAGGATCTTAAAGGAGGGCACAATGCCATC
>NC_051397.1:24146500-24149000 GCF_015228065.2 Penaeus monodon
ATCCAAAGACTGAAGATTTAAGACATTTTTCATGCCCGCGGTAGCAAGGGAGGCGCAACCTGTACTCCGGACAAGGAACAAGGAAACTACAGACATTTTGAAGTTCCCCGACTCCGGTTTCCCAAAGTTCCTCATGTCCAACGTCGCAACCCTCAACAAAAAATAGACGAGCTCCACACTATCATCACTTCTGAATCACCGGGTACTGTAGCCATCAAAGAGGCATGGCAGATCCAAGCAGATAGCATATGTATACCTGGCTACAGCATTTTTCATCGCCTCCGCACAAACAAACGGGGAGGAGGGGTCATTCTGCTGTACCAAAACGACCTCTCGCCCTCCCCCTTGGACGTGGAAGTTTCGGATGACCTGGAAGTGTTGTGTGTGCCCAACCTTATACGGCATATTTGGCAACATGCACTTCTCCTCTACCACACACTGCCTCGTCAGCTTCCTTGTCCACCTCGACAAGCGCAAATCCTCCGTCACCAGCATCTTCATAGACTTCAAAAAAGCCTTCGACCTGGTGGACCACACCACGGTTATTTCAAAGGCAGCAGTTTCCACGGGCACCAGGGAGTGCCTCATCCCCTGGCTGGCAGTCTTTGTAACAGGCAACAGGACGTGCGCGTGCAGGATCAATTTTCCAGCTTTCTGCCACTCGTGTGCGAAATCCCCCAGGGACTAGAATGGGTCCCTTGTGCTTCCTCATCATTGACCATCTCCGCCACCCCTGACAATTCCTGTCCTGACCACTCCGTCATCCAGCGCAGTCTCGACAACTTCCTCGCCTGTACCACCGCAAATCACATCACTATCTGCCGCCAGAAGTCGGTCGTGATGCAGTTAGACTTCACCAACGTCGCCCCCGCGCTCATCCTCATGCTGGACGACCATCTGCTCGACGTGGTCTGTTCCCCCAAATTGCTCGGCGTCCCCATCGACGAAAAGCTCTCCTGGACGCAACACGTAAGAGACATGGTGGGTCTGCTCGTACAAGCTTCACATGATGCGTCGCCTCAAGTCCCTTGGTATCCCACTACCAGAGCTTCAAAATATCTACGGGCTATTCATCCTGCCCAAACTGACCTACGCCTCCCTTGTCTGGCCCCCCTCCCTCACCCCACCCAGCTGCTACAGGGTACAGAAAAGTGCAACAAGATTATTCTCGTTCCTACCTATACCAGATATGGCAGCGCCTTGACTGCCTTAGGCCCTAACCTTCCTAGCCACTCACTACACCACCTCAATGCAGCAGTTTGGCCTGAAGCTGCTGTGTCATCCACGCCACCGCGACCTGCTGCCCCGACGCACCGCCGCCTCGCCAGGCCCTACGCGCCGCCAACAAACTGGTGCCTATCAAGGCCCGCACTGACCGCTACCACCTGAGCACAAAACCCAATTTAGTCTGACTCATCAGCGAACACTAGTCATTGGAACGCCCCCTTAGCTTTTCTACGAGCACTAGTCCACACTTACAGCATTCCTAGCTCAACTGTACAAGCACTTGTATTTTGTTATTTTGTTTATTTTGCTTCTTTTGTTATTTTTCCTATTGATTGTTAGTTTATTTTGTTGTTTGTTGTTTAAAGAGTAGTTGAGAGAGGTTTATATCGATCTTCATGTGAAACGCATGTCAAAAAAATTAAACCAAAATATGATGGGTAGCTCCTATAAACTGCTGAATAATCATTTTTTTGAATCCTTGTAAACTCGCAATTGCATGTAGGAGGCTAGTTTTTCATTAGACACACAGACGACTAAGGACTGTTCAAAAACATTATCACAGGTTATTTATTAGAATTTGTTTACATTTCGTTCTTAGTTATATGTATATATGTATGCAAATATATATAATAGATAGATAGATAGATAGATAGATAGATAGATAGATAGATAGATAGATAGATAGATAGATAGATAGATGGATAGATACAGATAGATGAATGAGTATATATATAAATATATACATATATATACACATACATATATAGATAGATAGATATATAGATAGATAGATAGATAGGTCTATAGATATGTGTGTGTGTTTGTATGTATATACATATATATATGCATGTGTGTGTGTGTGTGTGTGTGTGTGTGTGTGTGTGTGTGTGTGTGTGTGTGTGTGTGTGTGTGTGTGTGTGTGTGTGTGTGTGTGTGTGAATAAAGATATTAATATCAATAAGTATATGAAAAGACAGATAAAAGCAATGTAAAACAAAAAGTGGGTCGACCGAGTGGCCTCCTGCTTCTTATATACACGACTGGCTTTCCCTCTACTGGCAGGGATCTTCATAATGGATGGAGGTCACATCAGTGGGGCTTCATTACAGCTGCGTCGATGCAGCTTTTCTCCCACTCCCATACATTTGTACATCTACACACACACATTACGCACGCAGTGTAAATGTATATATCTAACCATAAACCCCTTTTTTAAACTGCAAATGAGAATCCATGGACCAGGTAAAAATTAACCAGCATATGAATATATAAG
>NC_051397.1:24161500-24179000 GCF_015228065.2 Penaeus monodon
CTCTAAGTGTATAAAATGATTGCATAAATATTATGCATAATTTTTTTTTTTTTTTTGAAAATGTTAGCCTCCCTAAGGAAACTAATAAGACCTTCTATGTCACAATCCTCCCCCAATACATTTTTCAGTGAGTTATCTTTTTACGTGTTGACATCAATGCAAGCCAATCTTGAATCTCCCTCACTACTGGATGTGATGGGTTTAAGCTCTTGATTGCTTGCAAGGCACTGCGAGAGTCACAATATATTACAAAAGAATGGTTCATAAGATCTCTAGTCATCTTAACTGCTGTAAGTGAAGATCGAGGCTGCTAGAGAAAGACTGCCAAATGCAGTCTTCTTTGATCACGCTGCAAAGCCCACACCATTATCAGACTTTGAACCATCGGATATATTGCATCGATCCTTGGTATTAGCAATGATGCTGTAGAAATTCTCTCTCTGACTTTGCATTCAGATCTCTCCCCCTTTCCTAATTCCGACCAAATCAGCTCGACTTAATTAGTCCAAAGGGCGGAAGAATTGGGGAATTGGGGATTCCAACAGCCAGAACCTTAGTGAGATTTAAATGTTAGATTCTTCCACAAGATTCCGCATTCTCATACCACAGGATGGCTATTCCGCAAGGGGGTTGTGTAAAACCAACCTGGATGTAGAGATCCTGGAACCTTTGTAGTTCGCTGTAGTAATCAGGTTCAATGTAGTCCCGGATGTAATGAAAGAGGTGGTTCTCCACTCTCAGCATACAGGAACTACACAGGCGAGACCTGAAAGCCCCAGTACAGATTCTGAGAGCTTCAGTATGAACTGAGTTCCAACATCTAGAAGAACATGGGAGTTGCAGATGAATAAGCCTTACATCCCCATAGTCAATCCATAGCAAAATGTGAAAGAACCCGCAAAAATACTAAGTGCCTTGTAAACCTTCACTTTTAACTTGTTGAATGTGAGCACCATGTAATCCTTGAGTCAAAAATTAGCCCAAGCCAGTAATTCACTTCTTGGACACATTGCAGTGGGTTTGCCTCCTAAAATAGAGGGAAGGATGGACTTTCCTCGTTGTGGAAATGTATAGCCATGGTCTTTCTGGAGAATATTTGAATCCATGGTATGTGCCCCAACTTACAAACCGATTTATGCAGTCGGCATGTGGCCTTGCACATTCGGTTAAGCTTCCTACGAGCAGTACAGTGGGTAAAGTAATCCACATACAGATTACAGAGACAGTACTGCGAACAAATTTTATGATCTTCCGGTAGAGAAACTTTTCCACCCGAAACTTAAACTTCCTGTTAGTAAAGAGGCTTTGTATGGAATGTAGGTAATGCTCCTCTAAACCAATGCCATACAGCTTCATTAGTATGCCATGCCCTTCCAAGTAGTATCATAAGCCTTTTCAAGTCAAAAGAAGACTTCGCTATCATGTGACGGCGCTGTGCGAAGGAATTCTGCTATAGCGTTTCCATCCTCACAACGTGCATCTGTGGTCGATCCAATTTTCTAAAGCCATATTGATATGGGGTCAACACGTTTTCTTTTCTAGCAGCCATGTCAACCTGAAGGTCACCTTTCTCCATCAGCTGCAGATGCATCTGGTGAGAGAAATGGTCTTCTGTAATTTCCTGACACACCCTCCTCCGGTGTGGAAGCATCTCTGGCAGTTTATGAACCAGGATGATTATAGCCTCTTTCCATTGTGGATGGGGCACTGTGACCTCCCTATTAGTGCATATTGAACTAAGTCCAACAGGAACTTGCTGGGGAGCTCTCTGGGAAGTGAGATATCATTTGGTATGGAATATCGTCACTTCCTGAGACAGTCTTACGGCACAAGCTGCAAAGCAGAGCCATCCTTGAGCCAAAAAATGGCAGTTGTATGGAAGGTCTGCCAGCAGCCCTACTGAAGGAATGACATGGGTGTCGTTACTGTTCAGCCCGAAGAGTGGAGAATCATGCAGTGCAAGATGTGCAGAGAAGACCTCTGCCAGGATTTAGCTAATGATTTGCAACTCTTTTTGTCTGTGATGCTTATTTGCTATCTATCTCCGAGCAGGTTGTGACATGGATGTGCTTTTCCAGCGATCTTACGCCCTGGTCCCATACCCATGCTAAGGGGGTCCCAGAGGTTAATTGAGGAGAGAACATACTGTCTCACACGACGTCTGTCTAGCCTCGTTTAGCACACGCTGGCTTTGGCTCGGGTCTTTTTGTAATGGATACAGGTTACAATACCTGCATTAGGCAGCCTTTTCTTGCTCTGACAGTTTGTTGGCATTCATCAGACCACTCTGGTACTGAGGTCGGACCGGTACTGCCCATACTTTGGGAAATGAATGCTTTCTGCTGCAAGGTGAATCATGATGTGAAGTGATTAACAGCTTCTCGAACACACTGGAAATCATTCACAGAATCCTTGCAATACTGCAGTTGATCTAAAAAGAATCGAAGTCCGCATTTCAAGTCACCATTCTGCACTCCACGACTGGGAATACCCTTTTTCACCTCCTGCAAAAAGTATTGGAAAGTGGTCGGTTCTATGTAAGTCTTCCATGACTGCCAAGTGAAGCTAAACTCGGAATCAAGGGGAGCTATTGATAGATCTACATGGAGAATGTCCAGTTTGAATTGGAAATGTGTGGGAGTTCACTGTCAGTAAAACCACATCTATTTTAAGAACAAAGGACTTCCAAGGCCCTTCCACGAGGGTTGCACAAGTGTCTCCCCAGAGGTGATGCCGACCATTGAAATCTCCAAGTGTAGCAATGGATGTGGCAACTGCCCAAGTAGATCGACCCAAATAATTTATGTTGAAATTATGTGGACGAAGGTAAAGGAATGCAACAGTGTGTACGGTCGTGTCAGCCTATTCTCACAGCCTTCACATACAGTGGTTGTCCTGCAGGTGGATGGCCTGGAAGGGAATATCTGACCATACCATTATGTGCTCCTCACATGACGGTCACATTGTCAAAGGTCCCATAATGGGCTTGAACTTGGAATCCTTCTCAGGGAAATGGTACAATTCTCCCTGGTCATAATCTCTTGTAGGCATACAAAAATGGATAATGAAGCTAACAGATGTTGCCATTTCTTCCATTTTGCCTGTATTCCCTGACAGTATCCAGTGGATTAGGATATCCAGTTCTTCAGATTACTTCTCATAAGGGTTGGAACACCTGTGGTTCAAGGTTTGCCCCAAACCTTTAGGCTGTCCCTTTCCAGGATCCTGGGAGCCTTTGCTCGGGGCATTCTGTCTAGCAGCAGAGGTCACTGTGGATGTGGTGGGCAAGCTGGAGCTTTTCACATTGGAGGCCCCTGGAGCCCTTACGGGACAAGCTCCAAAGACCCCACTCTGAGCGGAGAGTCTTTTGAACAAGCTCAGGATTCCTTGCTGGCAAAGAGAGTTACCTGAGCCTTAGCTACAAGGGTATTCTACCTAGCAGAGGAGGACCCTGTGGATGTGGTGGCAAGCTGGAGCTGTTACATTGAGGGCCTCTGGAGCCTAAAACTGATGCTCCAAAGAACTTAGTGTTGTTGAGAGGAGTCTCCTCAATACACCCCTCACTCCTACTCGTTTCTGGTGGAAAACTCCACCAGAGGGAGTGTCAGCAATTGGACTGAGGTTTAAAGGAGTGGCAGCAGAGCTGTAGTGTAAGAAGCACCGGAGGGAAGGATGGTGGGAAGGAGCCGGGGAGCTAGACAAAAGCAAAGGACCTTACATGGCTGTGCAAACAGCACACGGGCACGTTCTCTGCCCCTGGAAAATAACTTTCTCCTTCCTCCTTATTACTAATACTTCCTTGCAAATTTTACCTTTTACATTGGTTGATGAAGGCCTGCATGAGCCTTCTTTTGCAGTGGTAACAGCATATTTGACACTGAGACGTTGTCATCTCCTGAGGACCCTGGTGTACCACACTCTACACGCACTCTTGCTTGTCCATTTTCTTTAAAACGACAGAGTTGGTCCATCCCAAAACCCTGGCAGTGGAATCACCACATAGGGTTGAGCACCTATGCTTTACCTTGAAGCATGCCAACTAAAATGATTCCGGAAGAACTAACAGTTACAAAATAGGAGAGCTGATGTCAACTGTCCCAAACCATCAACTTTCTTCGTAAACAAGTTTTACTGCAAAACTACATTAAAATTCTCTAGTTCCTCTCCTCAAAATACCTCGTAGGTCCGGGAAAAAAGACAATTCCCTTACACTGATTGAGGTTTTGGTGAGGAGAAACATGCACACAAGATGGTCATCTCGTCTGGTGACGAAACCTTAACTATCAAGCTACCATCTCGCTGTGGTGGTGATGCGGAGGATCACATTGAAAACTACAACTATTCAATGTACTTCAAAAATATTCAAGCTCCAGACTGAACACCACAATGGTTCTCACTACTAGGTACTTACAAACACTCTCATATTTACCAGGAAAGTTTTCTCTTAATGGATTTAGGAGGACTTTTTCCTTCTTACATTGTTTGCGGATTCCGGGAAACATTGCGATTCCTATTCTTGCCCTTTGGAAACTGGAAAGGCTACAGAGTGGGACAAACATGTGAGTCCCAGAGGACATTGCCAGGGGATTGCATGGTCATCAGGGAGGAGAGAGCTAGATCTTTGTAAAATTTGATAGTAATCATACAAATTAGAATCTTCATTTTCTCACATCACCACCAACCATGGAGTTAAAAGAGCGGAAAGCTATAGTTGGGCTCAAAGTCTCATTCAGCAACAGGGGTAATAAGGAAATATACGCAGCCACTATTGCAGTACTGATGGCAGTCACAGGACCTATGTGCTACCGACTGAAACCAGTGCATGCTTGACCCTAGCCATATTTGACAGTCGATTGACTAGACCGGGCCGTGATCATAGGACTACCTGTCTAAACCAGAATGAGAACCAAAGAGGTGTGTTTTTGTATAGCGCAGGGCATAGCATGCAGCATCATACAACCTCCGGGACTCCTGTCTCTTGGTAATCGGAATGCCACGCAAAGCAAACACACGTCGGGGAGAGTTCTCCCTGGTACAGGATGACATGAACATGAGGGTGGCGGTGCAACATTCCCTCTCATAGGCCTTGGTGCACCAGAAGCATTTTGGTTCATCCCTCACTGGTAACCCTCCAGTATGGGGAGCCCTATGGTTCGGTCACCAGATCATTGGGACCTCAAGCCACCCACCACGGCAAGCGCGGCGTCCTTGGTTCCCACAGGTAAAGGTCGATCTGTAACCGTATCACTCTGGAAATCTGTTTGAAAAACTGAGTTACAGGTGATCCTTATATCTCGGAAGGTCAACAAACGACCCTATCATCTGGAAAATTCACCACCACGAGTGTCCAGAGAAAACAAGATATGTGTGGAAAATGAATGTGATTTTTGTAAGCTATACACCAACATATCTGGCCATCAGATAAAGATTGAGATCGCAACAAGAATGATCTGTTGAAGAAAAATGTTGGCTGTATATATCTAAGTGGCCCATTAGAAAAAGTAGTGGTTCCACTGCCTTGTCATTGTGCTTTGTAACACACCGCAAGGAGTACTGCATAATTTTTATTGGTAAATATCTGAAATCATTGTATTTCTAGGTGTTCAAGCATATGCACTTTCAAGTTGTGCACGCACAAGCTCGTGCAGAAACATAGTGATTCCTCCAAAAATGCTAGTTTTTCTATCCTTCAGAGCCATGGTGTGTAGTCGCTGATATGCTCCCAAAGTATCATCTTTTATAGATGTCAATTACAGACAGAAACAAGTGGACCTCACCTCGCTCCCCCCCACTTCCTGCAGTTTGCCCATATTATACTGCAGCGCACTTCCAGCCATGTGTTTGGGGGACACTAATGTGTGACCAAGAATGAACCAGTTTAGCAGTATTGTCCCATGCCTCGATGTGATAAGGTCAGTCCAGCCTCGCCCCTCAGGGTGGCAGGGCTGGAAATCTATACATGTGTGTGAGTCATAAGTACGTTGACTACCATTGCTGGTCACATCAGTCTCTTGCAAACTGGTAGCAGAATGGTGTCCTTTGGGTGGCAACACGTACGGCAAGGTCTCCAAAATTCGCTTGACCAGCTTCCCCACGATGGGACTATGTCTTCCCAAACCAGATGAGTACAAATTTTGGGCCTTTTCATTTCTTTTCCTTTCCTTTCTATAAATGTGTTAGAGTCATAGGAGCAGTCATTCTCACATTGGTTTGTGAGTAAAAGTGCTAAGTAATAGCCAAGGGCATGTTCTCAAACTTTTTCTCACCTTAAATCACATTAACTGTGTGATCAATGGTATGTGGTAACAGACATGGAAATCGTTTATTAATCAAGTAGTTAAGTTAATTTCTCTCGTTATAGAGATTATATGTTTCAACTACAAGATATTTAATGGTACTCATGATTATTGTTATATGGACATCTTTTCCATTTTATCTCATTCCACCCTTCGCCCCGACTGACCGCATTTCTCTTTCTTCTGGTCAGCTGGGATGTGGAAAGGGCAAGAGCTGATGATTGTTCTTCCCATAATTGGTTGTTGACACCATTGGATAACCGCAGCAGCACATTAGTGACACGTTCTACCAGCGCTAGAACAGAGCTTGTAACGCGATTTCATAATATTTTTTTTATAAAGGATGCTGATATAACCCAGGGTTGTGTAAATCGATAATACGATATTACAACTCCAACGTTACAATAGTAGGTACAGGTATAACCGAAGCTATTCTTTCGATCTCAAACTTTCGAGTCGGCATGACCTGCAGTATGTCCAATAGTAATGTAGGACTAGGGTTTAAGGTAAGAATCATTATCACTTATTAATTCACATACTTTAACACCATTCTAGACGTCACTACATGTTTTGTGTAAATCCCAAGCATCGTTTGTGATTTGTGATAGTTAGATACCCATCAGGGAACGTAAAGAGCGCCCATCACCCAGATACACAGAGAGAAGCAAGTTTATTTATAAGATTTCACGATCAATTTGGCTTCATTCTGCGGCCATATTGGGGATAGGATCCCGCATCAATGAAGTCTGACATTGACATAGCTAGACATGGCTACCTCGCCGTTTTAGAATTAATGACCCTTGAGGAAAATTTGCTGCTAGAAAAGTTTGCACATATTTTAGTAACATCACCATTCAATAGTGCGTACATTCTGTGACATATCATTAACTGTTGAATTCATTGTGGTAGGGGAAATAGTTTTGTATAAATGCCATGCTAATTGATTGCAGTACGTTATCATTGAAACATTAATCTTCGTGTTTGTATTCTTCTCTGCGTGAGCTCACTCTCATTTCATTCTCATTCATGCTCGCTGTCACACACACAAACACACACACACACACACACACCACACACACACACACACACACACACACACACACACCACACAAAACACACACTCTCTCTCTCTCTCTCACACACACCACACTCACTCACGCACTAATTCACATCAGAAAAGACACTGAAACCTTTTATTAATAGGTTTGTTGCTGTTGTAGTTGCAGGAATAAGGATCTATGATATCTTTTACCCGCGAATTTTGTCAGTCATGACAAGTGACTTGTACATGTTTTACCATACATTTTTTCTGTGTGACAACAAATTGGCTCAAGTAAACCCTTGAGGATGCCGTTGTCGTTTCCCTTTTCTATTCTCATATCTATCAGCGGAGTTCAGCAGAACAGGTTATAAGGCTCCCCATACGCAGAGGACGCGGACGCTTACCTGCTGGACGCCCGTACATCCAGCGACGGACCAGGATCACGCCAGAATAGGTACCGAGTCATCCAATGGGGTCGATTGAAAGGCGCTGCCTGACCTGGACACCCCAGATCCAGTCATCTAGAGGTATCAGCTTCTTTGGATGCTGACAGAGGACGCCTTACTGCCTGCGACACCTGTTAGTTCCAGACAAAGATTACCCAGGACTTTGAGGACTATGCAGCCGAGAATGACCTGGATGAATCTGCAAGGATGTGATACGAGTAACGCTGCCGAGTTTAGACCATGGACAAGGAAGTACTAGGAAATCTATATGAATCTTGAGTCAGGAGACCTGTGCTTAGCTTAAAGATGTGTGGACATCGATGATGGCTGGATTGAGTGCCTACCGCGTCGGGCACAGCGTCGCAACATACGATACAGTGATGCCACACCTACCTTACAGAATCAGCCCAACAGGGACAAAGCGTTCCACAAGATGCACCAAGGACAAACGCATGCGAGACGAGATGACCCAAATCAGACCATGCCAACTTGGGTCACCCTTGAGGCCAATCTAAGGTGCCTTGAGGGCAAGGCGTTTCGTAGGTGGCCGAGCAATATAAATGGCCATTACAGACGAACTGGTGACCTCACTCGCTCCCCCACACTTCCTGCAGCTACCACACACTATTCCTACAGCGTACTTCCACGCCACATGTTTGGTGGACGCTCACTTCTTGTGCGCAAGGATGATCCAGTTTTTAATCAGTTCAAGTCCTGTGCTCGACGTGACAAGTAATCCACGCCTTCGCCCCTCTGGCTGGTTGGGCTGGATCCCTGACCTTGCGCTCAGCGCTTACCAGAAGGCATATCTTCTTCGAGTATTCCATTTACTGTGTTGTGAGTCATACATACGTGACTAACATTACTGTTCACCACAGTCTCGTAAATGTCCTACATTCAAAAGCTTCCCCGGCAAGCTTAGTAACATTGCTGTCATTTTGTGATGTGGATGTGTATTAAATTAAGGGATGTTAGTCCTTATGCCATCAAATTTACAGAGATCATGTTGAGCGTTGGGTAATACTCGGTTGGCACGGCTCTAAGGTGATGGTTGTGCCCAGAAATTTGTTTTGAGTGTATACATGGTGGCGAGAAGGGATGAACCAAGCACTTGTGAGTGGGGCACCTGGCTTAGATGGTGTGCAAGGAACAGTTATTTACAAGAGACTGCAGGAAGGCATTATTGTTTTGGACTTTGCTTCATGAGCTAGACCTCTTGAACATTTTGTATTTACCTTTCTTTTATTTTTTTTTAGTGGGCATATCTTTGTCGTGTGTCCGTGACAGAAATCACATGTTGAACTTGTCGAGACGTGTTCCGAGTGGCTCATTTCCTTTTGCAGGCTGGTACCTGTTGATACTGTCCGTGTGGATGTGCCTTTGCTTAATCTGCTTTGCCCATCAGGTCTCTGCAACCTGACTGGTATACTTTTGGAAAGACGCCTTTCTTATACTGGCGTGCCTGTGTCTTACCAGAGTGGTGATGTCTATCAGTGTCGAACATTTCTGTGTTATTGTGTCTTTCTCTGTTTACTATTTTCACAAGAGCACAGCTGCCAGGAGAAAATGGCTGGTAAACAGAGGGTTGGTGGATAGGGGTGTCCTTAGAACACACCGCTTTTTCCCTGACGTCCATAATTCGCTGAAAGCGAACTGAACTTCTGATCACACTCTGCCAATAGCCTCTGCACATACTGATACTCCAGTTTCTCAGTCGTTCTGACTTTTATTATCTATAACTAGTGGACTAAAACAACTGGCGTCCTCTCTTTTCTTGTTACGTCCCTGGATATTATTCTTGAAACCGAGATACACCAAGACAGTCTTTATGCGAGAGTTCTGCTCATGCAACTGCCTTACCACAACGACGAGTTCTTTTGTTGGAAGATGATTAAAGATGATACGCGTGCATCACTGTTTACGCAGTAGGTGCACATGATCTTCTATTCATTGGCATTATCTTTGTATTCCCTGTTTCAGATAACCCAGTGAGTTCTCGTAAGCTAGGCTTTCTCACGCATATTCTAATACTATTTGGGCACAAATGAATAAGAGTATTTAAACAGGAAAAGAGCACTTATTTACTTGGTTTTATTATCTCTTTATTGAACATATGTTGAAAATTTTGCATATTGATATGGGCGTGTTGAGGCGAGGGCGTGATCCCTGAGGGAGAGAGAGTAGTAGTGACGTCTCTCATGGTTAGGTATGCATAGAGTAGAGGTGTGATTGAAGAGGAGGTGCAGCCCCTCGTTTGCAGGTAGCTGCTTAAGTGTCCGAAACTGTTGACGTTACCGTTCGTAAATTAATGGGTTTAAACATCCGGCTCGACGAGTATTTCAAGTGAATCCAAAATCGTCATTTAATCAATGTCAGATTGTTAAGAAACTGAATTTCTATACAAAATTCTTTGGATATTATATGTTTGTTTACAAAGAACTGTACAGGGGTTCTCCGCCTCCAGAACCGTACTGTAATACCTTGCTAATTTCTCCACGATCTACTTCGCACGAGCTGTCGCTTTATGTAACGCGTCTCCCACACCCCTCTCACTTTCTTACTATTTCTGTTACTGGCTGCAAGTTCAATTATTGGCTCTCTGTTTTCTCGTCTTGTCCCTCTATGTGGTGTGGGCGTTCAAGCCTCGCAGCGAACTCTTCGTCTTGCTCACTCATCTCTCGATGGTCATCGTTCTTTACTTATCATCTTCTCTTCCGGTTTTTCATCTGACTACGTCTCTTCCTCTCTTCCTGCGAGCTCAGAGCGCGCTGGCATGCCTGCTGCCGACAGAGAGCGTCGATGCCTGATGGGTGTACTGGTGTGTGTGTATATAGATATTATATATAGAGATATATAGATGAGTGGTGGGTGTGGTGGTGTGTGTGTGGTGTGTGTGTTGGTGTGGGGTGATGTGTGTGGGGTGGTGGTGTGTTGCGTGTGCGTGTGCATGCGTGGATGCGCGGGCGTGTGCTGTGTGGGCGTGGGCGGAGTGCGTGTCCGTGTGCGCTGCTGTGCGGGGGTGTGTGTGTGGGTGCGTGGGGTGGTGTGTGGTACTGGGGTGGTATACACATTGATAGATATCGATCCTATCCATCTATATATATAGATCTAGCATATATATATATATATAATATATTACGCTACACACACACCCCACCACACACACACTATATATGATTATATATAGTATAGAGATAAAAAATATATATTATATTTTTTAATAATATTATATATATAGTATATATACTAGTATATATGTATTTATATATAGATTTATATGTAGATTTTACAGATGATTACTCATATATGTTATCTTTATGGTATATATATATATATATGATATATAATCTAGGGCTATATTATCATATATGTGTGTATATATATACAGTATATATACTCATTATATATAATGATATATAGTGTATATATATATATATATATATATATTATAGTATATCTATCTATTTATATATATATATATATATATATTATATATATATGGGGGGGTTACTACTTATATATTATATCTTCTTTCTTTCTTTTAACGGTAGGTTTCATGTCTGAAGACCGCCGTGGTCCCAAGCCTGATACTTAGTTTTTTCATGTTGTGATGCTCTTGGAGTGAGTACTGGTAGGGTCCCCAGTTCTTTCCACGGAGAGTGCCGGTGGGTTACTTTTTTAGTAAGTCATTCCTCTATTTATGCCGGGCTTGGACGCACTCCTTTGGGCTGCTTGGCAACCAGTGGCTAGTAGGGACCATCGGAGGTGAAGTTCCTTGCCAAGGAACAACGCGCCGGCCGTGCTCGGAACCCTCGACCTCAGCATTGCGGTTCGTTGGCGCAGTCCTTAAGTCCGGTGCCTCTAACCATTGTCCCATCGCGCCTTGACGATCATGGGCTTTCCATGATTTTCTTGGCAATTTAAGAGCGGTGGTTTGCCATTGCCTTCCGCCCGTGTTTTTTTTATCGAGTCCCATCTCTATTTACCCGACACTGACGTCTTGGGCTGGCTTGGGCCCCCAGTGGCTAGGTAGGCAATCGAGGTGAAGTTCCTTGCCCAGGGGAACCAACCCGCCGGCCGTGGACTCGAACCCTCGACATCAGATTGCCGTCGTGACATCTTGAGTTCCGACCCCTCCTACCCTTTCGGGCCATCGCGGCCTTATGTTGTATAATATATATATATATATTATATATATCTATATATATATATATTATATATATATATAATTAATATATATATATATGTATGTATGTCATCATCGGGGGTCTAACGCCGCGGGGACGCGTGGCAGTATCCAACCTTCGCATCCAGCCTTCGGCTATCTCTAGCTCATCGCGCTTAGTCAGCCATGACTTCTTGGTCTGACAGCCCCACGAAACATGGTTTACAACACCAAAACACTAAAGCTTATGGGGCTGTTTTAGGTTTTCGATTTTGTCCTTGGTCCCAGGAATCACTAGCCCCAAGGGCTTTTATCATTACTAATGCAATCATGTGCCTGTCATGAGTGAATCAGCGACTCAGATGGAAATTCACATCATCAGCAAATCCGAGGTCGATAAACTTATATTGCCCAATGTTGCCCCACACTGCTTTAGATAATAGCTCTGCAATTAAACCCTCATCCCTCCAAGAGATGAGAAGTGTTCATGCAAGACATAGCCTTGCCTCACCCCTAAGTTCTAGGGACGAAAGTTCGACAACACCCCCACCACACTTTACAGCTTTTCACTACCATTATAGGCCTTTCTATTCAGCCCAATAATCTGTGATGGAATTCTCAGTGCTCCATTTCACTTGCAATTCACTGAGTCAAAGCCTTCTTGAGATCGATGTAGGCTGCAAGCAACCCACGACCGAACTCACGACAGCTTCCAGATGACTCAAAGAACTATGATAAACGGTCTAACTGTGATTTGGTAGGAGTGATCCAGACTGCTCTGGTCTCTTGTTGCTAAGGTAGGTGGTAACGGATCTGTTTTTTAGTAGGATGTGGGCGAAAACCTTTGCTTGGTATACTGATCAGTGTGTGCTACAGTAGTTAGCTAACAGTCCCATCGATCCCCTGTCTCCTTCCGACAGGGGTAACCACGCCTCATCTAAAGGTCACAGAAGATGATACCAGACTGCCAGTATGCAGTCTGGAACAATGCAAGCCCCGTTGCCATAGGCTCACCCCCAGCTTAAGCAGCTCAGCAAGATATCACATATGCCTGAACCTTCCGACCTTTCACTTACTCCCTAACCTCAGTTAAGGTAGGAGTTTCCTCACTGATGGTCTGGTCACCGTCCTTTTGATACCACTGAGTCCAGACTAAACCCCTGAAGGGTTCACCTGTACAGTTGCCTCAAAAATAATTCAGCCAGTGTTTCCATGACTTCTTCATCTGGGATTAAGTCTGTTCATCCACTGAGCAAGAACTTGTATCATCCTGTGAGGAGGGCTTAGAGTTCAGGTCTTCCCAGGGCTTGGTTAGGGCAGACAAGGATCATTTTCCATGCAATGGCCCTTCAGTCTCCTCAGTAAAGTTCTATGAAACTGTTCCTTTGTTCCCTTACTCAACAGTGTCCCGAGCGCTGTGCACCAAGAGCGGTGCAAGTCCTGATTGCCATTCAGCCAAGTCAAGCGACACACTTTTGTGGCCTCTAGTGTTCCATGAGAAGAAATTCTGCCTTAAACATTGGGCATTCACCAATGGACCCTTGTGCTGCATCGAGTGTTTTACACTTAAAGTCTCCCACAGAGGTACTGATCCATCAGTTATTGAGTTCTGTGAACCTCTGTGGAACTATGGTTAATACCAAAGAATCGCACTCTTGGAAACCTTCAGTTCTAGAAGATCCTCCACTGAGTGCTAACAAAATCGCTATATCCTGCCCAGCTCTGATACCAGGGAGCCAGAAATCCCCAATCTCCAGTAACTATGGAAAAGTCTGGAGAAAGGAGGCTGTTCTCTCTGCTGGATCAGCTCCCAAACCATGGAGACCGTAGCCAGCTCAATCACAGCTGGAATACCCACCGAGATCGCCCGAGAACAATGCGTAATGTCCTCACTGGGACATTTGTCTACCACAGATGTGATTTGGCGCACGAGCGCCCTCTTCTCATTTGATTTTGCATAACAATTGGTAGGAGCATACACAGTATAAAAAACACAAAGCCAAAGCATGCATCAGTTTCTTAATGCCAATAATACACTCCATCAACTGGTGTTTTAACCCTCTTACCGGGGGTTGAAGTTGGCTGTGAGATGGCTTAATGGCTACTCCCTTGGAGATGATGACCATCACCACAGCCTGACCAATATTAGGTGTGCCACCATACTGATCATGCCACTGCCAGGCCTTCTCGTCACCTCCGAGTGGGGCCAAGCCCCGCAATTTCCAGCTGCTTCAGTTCCCACACTAGCAGGGGTAAACACTCATTCTGTCTGCCACAGAAAACGAAATGTTTCCAGTCCAACGTCGCTTGTGGGGTTGCGTTTGGCTTTGCGCCACAGGCCTCATAACGGGTTTTGTGGCCTTCAACATTTTACATAACGGAACCTGCATCCTGCTCACTTGCTGTTGGGAGATAAGGGCCCCTACCCCCATTATATCCATTTATCGGAGTAGTTTCTTGGAGTAGGAACTGGGTGAGCCTACGCTCCCTACAAGTGGGCCTGCAACTGCAAGGTGCCGCAGTTTTCCATGGCTGGTCATGAGGAGGCAATGAAGGGTCTCACGATGGAAAGTCTGTGAACTTGCAGGGGAGGTGATGAAGTGCTTGCTAACCTGTTTCGCACTAGGTTCGTCCCAGCGGTGGCCGCTGCAAACGAGTGTACTTAAAGCTAGCCCTAACTTGATATAAAATCTTATTAAATAAAGAAATAAATAATATGTATATATATATATAATATATATATATCTATATATATATATATTATGTAATATATGTTTGTTTTTTATGTTGTGTGTGTGGGTGTGGTGTGGGTGTGTGGTGGTGTGTGTGGTGTGTGTGTTGTGTGTGTGTGTGCTGGTGTGTGCGTGTGTGTGTGTTTGTGTGGGTGTGTGTGTGTGTGTGTGTTGTGTGTGTGTGTGTGGTGCATGTGTGTGGTGTAATAATATATATTCTATTATATATATATCCCTCTATATATATATATATATTACTCATCTCTATATATTATATAAATACACACGTGTGTGTGTATATAGCGTGTATTTGTGTGCTGTGTGTGTGTTGTGTGTTTGTGTGCATGTTGTGTGTAATTAGTATAAATACACCGTGGTGTGTATATATATATATTTTTATATTATCTATGCTATATCTCTCTATATCTATACTCTATATATATATCTGTGTGTGTGTGTGTGTGTGTGTGTGTGTGTGGTGTGTTGTGTGTGTGTGTGTGTGCGTGTGGTGGTGGTGTGTGTATTTATAATATATACATACACCATTATCTACATTTATGTATGTATATATATATATATATATATATATATATTATATATATATATATAGATAGATATATATTATCATATATATTATTATAGTTATCATGTACATGTTATATGTATATTATATACAGAATCTCGACGATGTGAATTGGCAGAGAAGGCTTCGTCGAGCTGCTCCTTTTTTTCGCGCTAGAAGAACCAGCGGTGGGCAGCTGCAAGCGAAGGCATGCAAGTACTTGACACTATCTAGGTTACCAACACCAGCGCTTCCATCACCCTGGGCATGAAGCACCGACCCATCTGTATACATATATATATATATATATATATATATATATATATATATATATATGTATATATATATATATCTATATATGTTATGTATATGTAATATAAATATATGTACACACACACACACACACACACCAACAACACGCAGATATATATAGTATAATATATATATATAATCTATACTATATAATATATAATATATATATTATATAAGTATATCTATAGATATATGTTATAAAGAACATATATATGTATAGTATATTATATATATTATGTATTTTAATATGTCGTATATATATATTATATATATATGTATATATATATATATTATATTATATTATATATATATACTTATATGAATATATATATATATTATTATATGTCTATTACCTACATTATGTATATAGTATTATATTATATATATTATATATATATATTTATCTAAATTCATATATATGCATATATATATATCTATATTATATATATATATATATATATTATATCTGAATAAAAGATATATATATATATCAGTATATATATATCAGCTAGATATATATAGGTATTAATGTATGTAATATAGAACACATACACACACACAGTTTGTTTGTGATATAGATAAAGATACATACATTCACTCTGAACTATATACAGATACATACATGCCTTTCTTTTCTCTGCCTGTCGTGTACGGGGATTTCGAGAAAAAGTTGTGATAACCTCCATTATGTTTTCTCCTTTTATTTATACATACAAGTTCCGGATTAGGCATTTTCGAAATAAAAGCCACCGACATTAAATCCTCACAGCAGCCATTCATCACTTGTTTATACTGTTTAGATTTAAGAGCCGCCGCTGCCTAGTCTTCATGGAACGCATCTGTTATCTACAGAGATTGTCAGTTTCAATGATATAATTACTTTCACCAGTAAACATTTGGGTTAATTTGATATTTCATGTTGTTTTTTCTCAATGTAATCATTTGCAATAATGCACGAATACCCACACATACACATATTACATATCTATCTATCTGTTAATATATGTACGTTCATACATACCTACATACATAACAACACAAGGACACACAAAAACACACCCGCACATACCCACACACACACACACACACACACACACACACACACACACACACACACACACACACCACACACACACACACACACACACACTACAAAGTCACTGTTTCTGGTCCCCAGCCCGTATAAATTTAAGAAAGAATGATTACCTAACAGGTAGACGCCGCACTCTCCGTGGAAAGGAACTGGGGACCCTACCACGTACTCCACTCCAAGAGCAGCACAACATGAAAACTATCAATTTAAGTATCACATGCTGTACTCACGGCGCTCAGACATGAAACCTACGTTAATAAAAAGACAAAGAAAATAATAAAAAAACATATACATATGTATATGTGGTATACCTATCTTTCTTGTAGCATCACACGCGATACCATACGTATTTTGTCAATCACACGCACCACAATACCACACAACATCACACATCACCACAACACACACATCTTACACAACACGAGCGACACTAGGCACACACGACACACACACACTAAAACACCTGTTATGATGCACACACAACACACACACACACACTACACTATATATAGTATATATTATATATATTATATTTATATATTTATATAGTTATGTAGTATATTAGTATATTGATTAGTTAGTATATGCATAGTCCTATATATGTCGTATTATATATAGTATTAATAAAAAGTAGTATTATTTAATATTGTTCATTCGTCTGGGAGCCATGATCACGAATGATATTGTACCTGTTTTAAATCAATTGGAATGATTGTGAAAAATGTGAGAGTTCACTTATCTGGAGTGCTGCTTAACGAATGCATATAATGATTCACTCGGAGATAAAAAGAATAGATTCATGCCAAAAAACAGCCACAATTGCTCTCTTATACCATCTTGGCTAGAGTACCT